>NC_033621.1:13163845-13271345 GCF_001540865.1 Ananas comosus
CTAGATGAAGAGCCTAGTAAAAGTCGGTAATCTAATATGATAAGTTGGTTGGTGAGTAAGTTGGGATCCCCCCGGTGTAGTAGGATTGGCGTATAGAGAATTAGGTTACCGATTTTTGGATGTTCGTGGTTATTGAACCATGAAAATTTTCGTATCCTCGAGTTAAGATATATATCTTAATCTGATGATATGATAGATATCATGACTCGAGGCCATGATATCACAAACAAAAGCTAGAATCCCATAAATTTAGTTGCTAGGTGTGGCAATTTATACTAAATCCCATATACTTACAGAATCCTTATTTTAAAACCAAAAAAAGCTATAACAAATGAATCATTTATTTAATATAGTTTTACCTGCCACTTTTTAACTTATTAGAAATTTTAAACTCATATCCTGAAAATTTAAGTTCTAGTTCTTACAATTGGAATTAGATATATCAAATTTCGTAAAAGATAGTTTTAAACTTCTTTAAATCTAAGAAGATGTGGCAATTTGAGGTTTGAAAAGTATTATCGGTAACTTTTAACTGTTAAAACTTTATCAAACTAGTATTTCATTTGATACAGCTTTTTTATATTTTAAAATAAAGATCTTTGAAATTTATGGGATCTAGTCAAAATTGCCACACCTAGCAACTAAACTTGCGGGATTCTAGCTTTTGGTTGTGATATCATGGCCTCGAGCTAACGGTAAAAAACTTACAAGCACCAAGTGCTTGGTGCTTTTACAAGCACCAAGTGCTTGGTGCTTTTACAAGCACCATAGCTGGACTCTATATAGATATATCTATAAAATTAGGCTGGAATACTATTAATAGCACAAATAGCTTAGTGTTATTAGTTTTTTAGTTTTTGGATTGAGAAAAGTGCGGCTAGGATGATATAGCCCTCCTAGGGTGGAGTGGGTGGTTGGTTGAATAGTATAATCTAACGGATAAAAATAATCAAAAGGTTATATCTAACAGTGGAAAACTCATAGCACCAAATCGTTTGTGCTATCAATAGTATCCCAGCCGGACTCTCTCTCTCTCTCTCTCTCTCTCTCTCTCTCTCTCTCTCTCTCTATATATATATATATATATATATATATAGAGTTGAGCTAGAATACTCTCGATAGTAAACGGAGCATTTTACTATCGAGTTGTTTTCGATGATAGAGCTTCCAAATTGACGATCGGCTCCGTTAAATATGATCTAAACCATTTAAACTACATAGAAATCAAATTTCACGCACTTTCGATATTGTTCTTTTATCCATCTAGTAAACAGAAAATAAACGGTTGAAAATGAAAATTCTTTAAAAAATGATGATAGGAGTCTTGTAATCAAGATCAAGAGTATAGATCTTGTTTTAAATAGTTTAAAAAATTTTCTAACAAATATTCAATTGATTTGGATATCTTTACACCGTTAAACGAAAAAACGTCTCTTATCCACCATTAAAATTACAAATTTTGAAACCCTTTGATCATTAGGCAAATGATGTCGAAAAGATTTGAAATTTGATTTCTAAACACTTTAAGTGGTATAGATCATGTTCAACGGAGCCGATCGTCAATTTGGAAGCTCTATCATCGAAAACAACTCGATAGTAAAAACCCTGTTTACTATCGAGAGTATTCTAGCTCAACTCTATATATATATATATATATATATATATATACAATGTAGAGCTATTATGCTATCGAAAGCATAAAGAATTTGATACTTCCGATTTTTTGACCATTGGATTAAGAATTATATGATTGGGATAATTGCGGTCGACCTTAGAGTTGAGTAGTACCCTTAGGATTGAGTGGTCCTCACAAAATAATAGTGGTAATCCAAATATTAGAAATAATTAAAGGGACTAATCTAAGGGCAAAAATATCGGAAACACCAGATTTTCTATATTTCCGATATGGTATAGTAGCTCTACTATCTCTCTCTCTCTCTCTCTCTCTCTCTCTCTCTCTCTCTCTCTCTCTCTCTATATATATATATATATATATATATGTGTGTGTGTGTGTGGGCGCGCGCGCGCGCGCGCGCGTGTTTTATTCCAATCTTAATTAGGTTGTTCTATCCAAAATCCCACTCATTATTTATCTCCATGTTAAAAAGTTAAAAAGCACTTCTCAAATTGCATATCTAAAATGATTTTAGAGCTCTACAATTTTTTATTTTCTGTGAACAACTATTGGGAAATTCTAGTAGAAACTCGAAAAAAATTATACTATTTAACAATCGAAGCTATACTAGTCGCATTTGGATGTATATATATATAGAATTATACTACTATATTATTGATAGTACCAATTACGTATATAGTTCGTTTTATGTGTTTTTAGAAGTACGGTGCTGATGCTGAGATTTCCGAATCGAGAACATTAAGTATTTCGAGAGCTTATTTGACCATAAACAGCTTCATTTACATCAGTTCATAATCTCTATGAATAATCCTTTTAACTATCTCTCTATTGCAAAATAGTTTCTAAGCTTTTAATGAATTACTTACATATTTTTGTATTTAAAATTTCTCATATTTTGCAATATTGTTGTGATCTAACTAGTTTGTGCATGTTCTTGTAAATGATTTTTTGGCTCAATCCAGTGTAGTTAAATAGAGTTCAAAATGTTATTTTTTAGAAAAATAGTCAACTATTAATTTCTTTTTTTTTTCTTCTAATTGACAAGGATATATATNTATATATATATATATTACAAAACGCATAATTCGTTGGTGTAGTACTTTGTCCCAGCAATAATAACCAGTTGGGCTTAACTACCGACCCAAAATATTTATGCTCAGTTATTATTATTAGCGTGTAGGCCTCATATAAACTGATCGGAATTAGTATCTCATCCGATGTGAGACTATTAGGACGTTACAAGCATGCTACCCGTTTTGTTTATTTCATTTAGAAATAAACTTAGCTGGAAATGTGAATCAACTAGAATTCGAACTTGGGTCTCGGATACCAACCACTAAGTCCTTTTGCCACTTGCACTAGAAACGGTCGGCCCTTTCCTCGTAAGTTGAATCTAACCTGCAGGTGTATATGTAGTCAATCCCAAACTGTAGCTTTTAAAGAAAAGGGGTGGTGGTTGTGCATGGAATTCAAAATAAAATAATTTTAGAGTTTTGTAGAGACAAGCAATTAATATATATTGTTTGAGAATGAAGAGCTGCGAAGATTGTAACAAGTCTTTTGATAGATCAACGCTTGCGTTTTGTCAAAATATTTCTCCTTTTTTGTTTTAATTTCTAAGTACCTATTTAACAATCGAAGCTATACCAGTCGCATTTGGATGTATATATATATATATATATATAATTATACTACTATACTATTAATAGTACCAATTACTCGTATATAGTCCGTTTTATGTGTTTTTAGAAGTACGGTGCTGATGCCAAGATTTCCGAATCGAGAACATTAAGTATTTCGAGAGCTTATTTGACCATAAACAGCTTCATTTACATCAGTTCATAATCTCTATGAATAATCCTTTTAACTATCTCTCTATTGCAAAATAGTTTCTAACCTTTTAATGAATTACTTACATATTTTTGTATTTAAAATTTCTCATATTTTGCAATATTGTTATGATCTAACTAGTTTGTGCATGTTCTTGTAAATGATTTTTTGGCTCAATCCAGTGTAGTTAAATAGAGTTCAAAATGTTATTTTTTAGAAAAATAGTCAACTATTAATTTCTTTTCTTTTTTTTTCTAATTGACAAGGATATATATATAATTATAAACATGAAAAAAATTAATAAGCAATTTGTACTTTAAGCAAAATGTATAGCGACTAAGTTTCCATTAATTTTTAATTTAAAATAGTACGAGAATTATATATCCATACATTTTATCATAGTTTTTTTTTAAAAAATTTGTTAGATATGAATAATTAAAAAAGAAAATTTAAAGTTCTTTTATACAATAAATAATTAAAGCAACTAAAACAAATGATAAAAACAAAGTGATTAATTTGTCACCAATTATCTGGGACCCCACACTTATGCACGAATTTATTTTCTTTTTGAAATGTCCAAATCATGTCAAAAAAATTATACACAACGAATTATGTTTCTTTATTCATAATTTATAATTATTAATTAGTACGTCCCAGGTGACTAATTTGATATTTTCTTGTTTATTTTCTACTAGTCATACTCATCCACTTTAATATTCTAATCTTGATTTATTTTTTAAAATTTTCGCATATATAATTTCCCAATTGTAATTTAATTAATCGAAATAACCTAAGAAGATATATACTTTTTTAATGCTATGGAATATATTCTTTTGATTCTTCTTGTTTGTTTAAATTTAAGTCAACTTTTGATGTGTTTTATTTTTTTCAATATAATCGCTCTTAACCTGTTTATGTGTGAGTTTTATTTGTTTAATTTTTATTTATTGATGATGCGTTACAGCAATGATTTATTAGAGGGATTATTAAGCTAGCGATTATTGTAGTGATCACGCGGTAATTACGATTGCGACGGTATTGGCGGTAGTGGTGATAACCTAACAATTTTAGTGATTAATCCTTTGTGGAGGTGAAGGTGCTTCGTTTGCAACCACGATTTGGTGGCGGCGGTGGCAGTGGCGGTGACGGTGACGGTGGTAGTTCATAAGAAATTATAGTGACGGTCAAAAACTTTAAAAAAAGTGTAAGGATATTAATTATAATGTAATTAAATTTTTGTAAGGATTTGACCGTTGGGCCCAAACCACCGGTCCAAAATGCTTAAGCTCAGTTATTATTACTAGCGTGTAGGTCTCATATAAACTGATTGGAATCAGTATCCCATCCTGATGTGGGACTATTCGGGCGTTACAATTTTGGTTGCAAACGGTATATTTTATGGTTAAAGGAGTTTTAGTTGTCTTTACATAATCCAATTGGTGCTAACCATATCCTTAACCATTCAATAATCTATACATGTCCCCCCCCCCCCCCCCCTACCCGCCGCAAAAAAAATAATGAACCCTAAAATGATTGTATTAGATAAAAAATCAAGTCAGAATCCAATAATCCTATTCCAACTTTTGGTTTCTAAACATAAGTTAGAATTCATATTAGGGCATATTACGACAGTGGGGAAACCAGAAAAGAAATATAGATGGAGCATAGTAGATAACTAGATAAGTACGTTTTGTTGAATAATAAATATCTAAATATATGAAAAAATAAAATTATTCATCTTTATATTTAAATTTTCATACTTTATGAAGGAGAAAAGAAGAGTGTTTCACAATTTTTTTATCTATGCACATGATGCTTGTACTAGTTTTTATGGGAAAAAAAAAAAAGAAAGTAAAGCCAATTACGGCTGGGCATGTGCCTCTGACACTGTACTATGAGAACAGCTCAAATTATTTTTCCAACGATATAGTGAGCCAAAAGCTTTAAATTAGGGCATCTGCTTTTCGCTCTTGGAATGATGTCTTTACTTTCGGAAACATAGAGATTTCAGAAACTTTACTAAACACTCTGCTATGTATAGCTATGCCCTAAGACAGAAGTACAAATAGGTGATAGAAAGTTATTGTTTTATTAAGGGATGGATTGCAACAACAATACTACTTAATTCTACTCCAAAATTAGAAAAAAAAAACATAGGGAACTTATTTGAGTTGGACCATTTTGAATCACTATCCAACTTTTCAAAATTTTGATTTTACTACTCAACCTTTTAGTTTATTTGATTTGAGTGAGTCAAAATCGGTACTTAGATTTCAAATTTTAAGCTAATCACTTACGCTAATGAGTTTATAGTTGTGAGAATTACTATATAAACTATACGAACTAAATTTTAAAATTAAAATACCTATGATTAACTCAAATTAAATCAAACAAATTGAATGATAGGATAGTAAAATTAAAGATTGAAAGATTGGATAGTCAAATCAAAATGATTCATATTTTAGAAAAATTCAATACGGTTTTATCCCAAAATTATAAAAAGCACAGTCAAGCTAATTCATCCCTCCCTCCCTCTCTCTCTCTCTCTCTCTCTCTCTCTCTCTCTCTAAAGAAGAGAATAAGGCTTGTTACTGGGACTGCCAAAGTGCCAATGAGTTGAACTGGCTTGTGAATAACAAATAAAGATTGTCAGCCCTACTAGTAAGTAAAAAATTAAAAAATTATATACATATATATATATATATATAGGGTCCGGCTACTATATTATTATGAGTACGATGGCCATCGTACTCATAAGTCGTTTTCGATGATAGAGCTTCCGAATCGACGATCCACACCGTTAAACGTTATTTACAGCATTTAAAACTTCTAGAAATCAAATTTTATAATTTTTCGACATCATTTACCTTACGATCAAGAGGTCACAAATTTGACAATTTTTAACGGCCGGTATGGCTACTTGCTAGTTTAACGATGTAAAAAAATCGAAATTTGTTGAATTTTTGATAGAAATTTTACTCACTACATAGATAAAGATTAATAACTCTGATCTTGAATTGAAGGATCCGATCATTCTTTTTTAGGACGTCGTTCGATTTTGACTGTTCATTTTATGCCCACTTGATGGACTTTATTATGATTTCGAAAATTTACGAAATTTATTTTCTAAAAGTTTCAAATACTCTAGATCATATTTAACGGAGTGGATCGTCGATTCAGAAGCTCCATCATTGAAAACAACTTATGAGTACGAGGGCTCCAATACTCATAATAGTATAGTAGCCATGGCCTATATATATATATATATATATATATATGTCCGAACTATATTAAGTCGAATACAAGCGAGCTGATCTTAGCTCGTGCTCGGCTCGTTCAGATTTCGAGCTAAAAAAATTAAGCTCATATTCCACTCGCTTATTAGTGATCGATTTCAAACTCATTTCAAACCAAACACGAATTAACTTGCAAACAGCGAATTGAATTGTCAGTCCTACTTGTTAGGATCAAAAGAAAAATCCACATTGTTACTATCAAAAGAAAAATTCGCGAGCTGAATTACCAGCCCTACTTGTTGCTATCAATAAGTAGAATATTAATGAATTAATTAATCAATCCCTTGGGCCCAAGGGGGGGGAATGAGTGGAGACACCCTGGCTTTTGGAACAACCTCAAAAAAACTATTTCAATAATATATGAAGTCAACAAATGGTAGGTAGCCCTGTCCTCCATTGAATGCCCATCCAAATCCATCCACATAAAGTTGGTTGGTAACTTGACTTAGTCAAACCAAGTTTCCCCCCCCCACTTGACCCACTACATAAATAATTTGGTCTATGCCACCATAAACCCCACACACACTCACACTTTTGTCAATATGTTATCCCTAGATTTTTGTTTTTCTTTTCCTCTTTTTTAGGAAGTAAAAATATATAAAATTTATCTGAGCTATAAATTATTTTGATTCGACTATTTAATTTTTAAAAATTTTAATATTAAAAGTTGTTTGATGATACTTCCGGTACAAAATTTAACTTAGTTGTTTAATTCAATAAATTTTGTAATTATATGAATTTTATAAAACATGTTAATTATGTCTGTACAGATAAATATTGTACTCAAATTTTAAAACTAAAAGTCATTAACTTGTTTAAGTCAAATAAATTGAAAGATAAGATAAAAAAAATTAAGATTTTTAACGGTTAAATAGTTAGATCAAAATCGATGATTGTTGAGATAATTTCAATAATATTTTTTTAAATAAAATTTAAGTATTTGCTATTAGGGGGACTTACAAGAGGCAACAAGTTGGATTTTGTTTTTCCCACAAGTGGTATATATGTTTTTATTGAAAAAAAAAAGAAAAAAAAGGAATTCTAGAGTTTTTGTGTAGGAAATTGCTATATGTGGACCTAGTTTTACATGAACAATTAATTTTTGGATGAAATAGTAATTTCATTTGCTTTTAGCCCTAGTTTGGTATTACGGTGGTGTTGGCGCCGGAAAAATGACGCCACATGGTAAGCGGCTTAGTCCAAATGACTGGCTAATATGGATAGATCAGAGGATGACACATGATATACCGAGAGCCGAAAAGAAATAAGGATCTTTTATGCAAATAAGAAATTACAATATTTTTATTTTCTTTTAATTCCAGCACTTGTAGCTTTTTAGGACAAGTCTACCACCTTTCTTTTATTGTTATTTAATAACTTTTAAGAGTAACCTTAGTCAACTACTGTAATTCTTGTATGTATTTTAAATAGAGTGAATATAATCAGTTCGGCTCTTTCAGCCGAATTTATTGCTTCACTTTCGACTTGTTTTACATATTGAAGAAGAATACGATTGAGTCGATATCTTTTCAATCAAATCGCTTGATCTCGAAACGCACTCGAGGGTCAATTTAGGAGCCAATCGGATGACCAATAGGCATGTTTGACCTAGTCAACTATTTGACTCGATCAATAGAGTGTGACTTTGATTCCGATCCCAACAGTGGCTAAAATCATCAATTTTATATTATAAAAAACTCACAACTTTTAAAAGCGCTTATAATCTTTTTTTCTTTACTGTTTTAAAATTGCGATTGCAATATCCATTAGAAAAGCACGTGGCCGGTGATAGCTGCGATTTCGGTGACAGCTACGACTGTAATTTTATAATATAAAAGAATTAAAGTATTTTTTAATTTTTATAATGTAAAATTAATATTTTTAGCTACCGTATTACTAAAGTAACCTCACCAATACTAAATCCACGTGCCATAAAGTGTGAGTTCTTGTTTTAGTTAATTATTATTATATATTTCAAGGGTTTCCATAATCATGTGAGTGAAAGTCTAAAAAACTAATTATGCACCTACTTTTGTATTTTTCTAACTAAATTAGCTTTAATTAATGTGCTTATTAGTAGTTAACATGCCATATTATTATTATATAAAGTTAAAGGACACCCTAATCAACTTCCTTAACCTAATTGATTATCTATGCCTCCTTATATTTTATTTTTCTATTTCTTTTTTTTTTTGGTTAAAGTCAAATCACTACTTTAATATGTTTCCCAATTCAAAAAAGAGTCTCCACTAATCACTAGAGTACATTTGATGTGTTTCTTAACCATTCCATAAGCCTAACTTCTACCAAGATATAAGTTCTAAAAAAACATTTTAGGTAAAATTGCATTTAATAAGGTTTCAATATTTAATCCCTAAAATTTCAAGAGTATTTCATTTTAGATCTTACTTTAAATTGGAAAGGTTAGAATATATAGAACTTATCGAAACAATATATGGATCATTTCGAATTTTCGATCTTTTAAAAATTCAATTTTACTACTCAACTTTTAAATTCGTTTGATTTGAGAAAGTCAACCTAAGCTAATCAACGGCATATCGACTTCAAAACTCAAGCTAATTCGTTACTTTAATATATTTATATTGTGAGAATTGTATGAAGGATACTAATTAAACCCATAATGATAAACGACGTATTCAAATGTTGAAGTCAAAGTGTTATAGGCCGACTCAAATCAAACGAATTGAAGGGCTGAGTAATAAAATAAAAATTTTGAAAAGTTGGAAAGTCGATTCAAAATGATTTATAGTTCAGATAAATTCGGTATGTTTTTACAAATGAAAAATTATTGCTTGTAGCTAGTTTATCTATTAGTTTGTACACTACAAATTATTCTTTTTTTTTTAATTCATCTCATATTTTTAATCGAGAGATCTTATTTTTACATTGTAGCTCAAAGGATAATAAGATTAAAATATCTGACCAAAAAAAATAGTCCATAAATAATTAAATAATATATCTAAGGATTCAAATGCAATTCACCCATTATATATAGAGAGAGATAGAGAGAGAGTTTTGCTAGAATACTATCGGTAGTAAACGGCTCAGTTTAATACCAATTTGTTTTCGATGATAGAGATTTCAAATTGACAATCGACACTGTTAAACATGATCTAAACCATTTAAACTATCTGGAAATTAAATTTCACGTTTTTTCGATAGTATTCTCTTGTCCATCAAGTGAAAAAAAAATGAATGGCTGAAAATGAATATTTTTCAAAAAAATGATGGTATTTAAGATCACTCTCTCAAACTTTTTTTTATATTTAAGATCTATACTCAGATCTTGTTTTAAATAGTTTTAAAAAAATTTTAATAAAAATTTAGTTGATGTGAACTTTTCTATATCGTTAAACGAGTAGCTATTAAAATTACAAACTTTTTGTGACTCTTTGATCGTTCGATTAGTAATGTCAAAAAAATATAAAATTTGATTTGAGATAATTTAAATGGTCTATATATATATTTAACGGTGCTGACAATCGATTTGCAAGATCTTTCATCGAAAATAAATCGATAGTAAACCGAACCATTTACTGTCGATAGTAGTCTCGTCAAGCGCGCGCGCTCTCTCTCTCTCTCTCTCTCTCTCTATATAGTATTTGGGGTGAGGTGTCCAAAATTGTTCCAAAAAATTGGGCCATGCTTGGGTCTAATTAGGCTCATATATAATACAAGTGGACCTTAAAAATTGTAAATGCCATTTTCTATGTTTTTTGTTTTTGATTTAAACAATGATTTTGCTTTCCATGTGAAATTTTTCTTACCCACAAATTGCTTTGTTTTAGTTTTAGTTTTCATATACTTGGCTTATAACATTTTGGCACATGCTCATAATAATATGGCTTATGGTTTTTATTTAATTTGAGTGCGCGTTATGTTTCTGCCGTTGTGATAATATAAATTATATTATTTAGTTATTTATTATCATAAGATTTATAGCAACAATTTATAACTATTCTTATTTGTTACAGAAAAAGTTATTAAATGCATTTCTCCTATTAAAAGTCATTTTTTACAATATTAATTATTAAAAGTCTCTAAATTTAACCTACAACCATATTTCAAATTTCTTTTTCATGTACATTTTGCATATATATCAATTTTCAAAGATAAATACATATTTATTATTTGATGTGCTAAATTATTAATTGTAGATTTTTTTTTTTTTTTGTAGCTTGAGCTTATCAAAATTTAGCTTAATTATCAAATTCTAAGTAAAGCATTCAAAATTTAGCTTGATTCGCCGCGATCAACATATTGTAAATAAATACAAATAGTAATTAAAGAAAATGAAATTTGAGCTTGATTGTGCTCAAAATTACAAGATATTAATTATTTTCTCTTTGTTTTAATGTACAATAAATTCTCCATTTTGGAAATAAAAAAAAAAAATTGCAAAGCATAAATAGTGCTTGGCCCATGGATCCTCATTTAAACTAAAAATTTATGGTGGGCTTGTTAGTAAATTGCCTAAAATACATGCATAAAATGTACTATTTCCATATGAATATTCTTATACATGGAAATATAAAAATATTTAAAAATAAGAATCCAACTAATTTTTAATTTAATATGCCGTTAATCGAGTAAACCCCTCGTATTTATAAAACCCGAAAATCCGAACTCGAAACAATAATTTTTCTTTACAATATTTCAAAACATATTATATTAAGTCTAAATTTCGAAATACAAATTCAAATATAACATCAAACATTTCTATATATATTATATATAATGTAAAATAATTTCAGGTTCAGGTCGTGTTCGGGTTCAGGTTGGTGTACAATCAAAATCTATAGCGGAATTCAAATCCGTCGGGTTTTCGTTTTTGATATCCACATCCGAAGCAATATCTGTTTAGTATCAAGTAAATCTACTCCGTTTGGGTTCGGATTCGGATAAAATTTTGGGTATCTGTATCGATTGACATCCCTACTCATGGGCTGAACGTTCAGGGACTAGCGGTGCAATTAACCCCTGAAAAATTTCAATTTGTATTAATAGGAGGCCCATGTACGAATTTCGCATTTCGGCCCATGGGCCGTGTCCGTAATGACTTTATTAAGACCCAAAGAAAAAGAAATACCATAAACCATGCATTAATTATAAGGAAAAAAAAACTTCAAATACCACCCATGTGATTTCGTACTTTCTCACTTTCGTATCATGTAATTTAAAGTATATCAATTTAGTACCATGTGATTTTATTTTCTCTTTTTATTATCCATTCCACTAATTTTTTTCGTTAAATCAGTGACAAAGTTGAACATAAAGGATAATAAAGTGAATATTCGATAAATTTAGGTGCAATATCTGAAGTTTTTTGTATATAATTTAGCGAAATATTAACGGAGTAACTGACGAAAAGAGAAAAACTTAATACACTGTAAACTATGTGGTACTAAAGTGACAAAATGCGAAATCAGAGAGGTGGTATTTGAAGTTCACCCTTAATTGAAGTATCTTGTTATCTACACTATAATTTAATAAAAATAAAAGAAAAAATGAGACACCAATAGTATAGGGGGCTCTCATCAAGTAATTTATGATGCATATGCACAAAATACATAAATAAAAAATAAAAAATTGCGCAATTTAAAAATTTGTTCAGTTTACAAATTTAAATGAATCAAGGATCATAAACATTAACAATATATATATATATTTTTTTGGTGGTCCTGATTTATTTATTCTTCTTAAATCATAATTAGTATATTTATTTATATATTAATTAATCATTAAGTACGGTTCACAATAATTAAGCTAACATTTGTATCATTAGGCCTATCTCTCGATAGAAGGGGAGCATGCTCTCGGTGGTACCCGGACGGTGAAGATTCAAATAGGGGGGGTGATGAACGGTTAAGATGGGTGGTTTTCCGAATGACGTGGTGCACGAGGTTCGTAGTATATTTGTACCTTTCTCTCTCTCGTATTTATGATTTTGAATTCGTATCTGTCTCCGTGGACCACGCTCTCGGCTTTTTGTCGATTCGCGAGGAGAGATTCCCTCACTCTGTGCACCAAAACCCTAACCCTAGATTCCCTTTCGTCGTCCTCCTCCTCCTCCTCGTTGCTCCAAAACCCTAACGCTAACCCAAGCCCTAGCCCTAGCCCTAGATCCTTGATGAGCCCTATCTGGAGCCATGCACAAGCTCTGGCGCGGAAGCTCGAGCCTCGGCAACCCCGCCGCCGCGTGGATTGACGCGAAGGTCTCGCTCCTCCTCNCATGTACATTTTGCATATATATCAATTTTCAAAGATAAATACATATTTATTATTTGATGTGCTAAATTATTAATTGTAGATTTTTTTTTTTTTTTGTAGCTTGAGCTCATCAAAATTTAACTTAATTATCAAATTCTAAGTAAAGCATTCAAAATTTAGCTTGATTCGCCGCGATCAACATATTGCAAATGAATACAAATAGTAATTAAAGAAAATAAAATTTGAGCTTGATTGTGCTCAAAATTACAAGATATTAATTATTTTCTCTTTGTTTTAATGTAACATAAATTCTCCATTTTGGAAATTAAAAAAAAAATTGCAAAGCATAAATAGTGCTTGGCCCATGGGTCCTCATTTTAAACTAAAAATTTTATGGTGGGCTTGTTAGGAAATTGCCTAAAATATATGCATAAAATGTACTATTTCCATATGAATATTCTTATACATGGAAATATAAAAATATTTAAAAATAAGAATCCAACTAATTTTTAATTTAATATGCCGTTAATCGAGTAAACTCCTCGTATTTATAAAACCCGAAAATCCGAACTCGAAACAATTATTTTTCTTTACAATATTTCAAAACATATTATATTAAGTCTAAATTTCAAAATACAAATTCAAATATAACATCAAACATTTCTATATATATTATATATAATGTAAAATAATTTTAGGTTCAGATCGTGTTCGGGTTCGGGTTGGTGTACATTCAAAATCTATACCGGAATTCAAATCCGTCGGGTTTTCGTTTTTGATATCCACATCCGAAGCTATATCTGTTTAGTATCAAGTAAATCCACTCTGTTTGGATTCGGATTAGGATAAAATTTTGGGTATCTGTATCGATTGACATCCCTACTCATGGGCTGAACGTTCAGGGACTAGCAGTGCAATTAACCCCCGAAAAATTTATATTTGTATTAATAGGAGGCCCATGTACGAATATCGCATTTCGGCCCATGGGCCGTGTCCGTAATGTCTTTATTAAGACCCAAAGAAAAAGAAATTCTACACCATAAACTATGCATTAATTCAAATACCACCCCTATGGTTTCGCACTTTCTCACTTCAGTATCATGTAATTTAAAGTATATCAATTTAGTACCATGTGATTTTATTTTTCTCTTTTTATTATCCATTCTACTAATTTTTTTGGTTACATCAGTGACAAACTTGAAATTAAAGGATACTAAAGTGATATTCGATAAATTTAGGTGCAATATCTGAAGTTTTTTGTATATAATTTAGCAAAATATTAACGGAGTAACTGACGAAAAGAGAAAAACTTAATACACTGTAAATTATGTGGTACTAAAGTGACAAAATGCGAAATCAGAGAGGTGGTATTTGAAGTTCACCCTTAATTGAAGTATCTTGTTATCTACACTATAATTTAATAAAAATAAAAGAAAAAATGAGACACCAATAGTATAGGGGGCTCTCATCAAGTAATTTATGATGCATATGCACAAAATACATAAATAAAAAATAAAATATTGCGCAATTTAAAAATTTGTTCAGTTTACAAATTTAAATGAATCAAGGATCATAAACATTAACAATATATATATATATTTTTTTGGTGGTCCTGATTTATTTATTCTTCTTAAATCATAATTAGTATATTTATTTATATATTAATTAATCATTAAGTACGGTTCACAATAATTAAGCTAACATTTGTATCATTATTCCTCTCTCTCGATAGAAGGGGAGCATGCTCTCGGTGGTACCCGGACGGTGGAGATTCAAATAGGGAGCGTGATGAACGGTTCAGATGGGTGGTTTTCCGAATGACGTGGTGCACGAGGTTCGTAGTATATTTGTACCTTTCTCTCTCTCGTATTTATGATTTTGAATTCGTTTCTGTCTCCGTGGACCACGCTCTCGGCTTTTTGTCGATTCGCGAGGAGAGATTCCTTCACTCTGTGCACCAAAACCCTAACCCTAGATTCCCTTTCGTCCTCCTCCTCCTCCTCCTCGTTGCTCCAAAACCCTAACGCTAACCCTAGCCCTAGCCCTAGCCCTAGCCCTAGATCCTTGATGAGCCCTATCTGGAGCCATGCACAAGCTCTGGCGCGGAAGCTCGAGCCTCGGCAACCCCGCCGCCGCGTGGATTGACGCGAAGGTCCCGCTCCTCCGCCTCCTCCCTCCGCTTCTCCTCCCCCACCTCCCCACTTCCGCCGCTCCGCGCCCCCCAAAACCCTAACCCCCTCCTCCGTCGCGCCTTCCTCGCCGGGGCGCCCCGCCGCCCCCCGTCGCCGGTCTCCTCCTGGCTCCCCGGCAGCGACCGGAGGGGCTTCGCGGCGGCCGAAGCTGCTAGAAACCGCGAGAAAGTCGGGAGCTTGGGGAAGGACGATGGGGCAGCGCAGGAGGAGGAGGGAGAAGAGGAGGAGGAGAAGAGAAGTAGAGCACCACCACAGAGAGTGGCGGAGAGGAGGCAGAGAGGGGGCGGAGGGGTGAGCGCTCCGCCGGTGGGGAGCCTCGAGCTCTTGGCGATTCCCGGCGTCGGCCCTCGGAATCTGCAGAAGCTGGTGGATAAGGGGTTTCAAGGCGTGGCCCAGCTCAAACAGCTTTATAGGGACAAGGTAAATGGATTTATATGCATTTAGATTATCGAATTTAATGTTTAACACAATTTGGGTTGTTCTGTTCGGTTTGCTTGCAGTTCTGTGTTTATAATTTGTAAAATATGTAACTTCTTATTGGATTAATCTGTATCACTTGTGGAATGTATTGAATTAGATTCGCCTCTTCATAGATAAAGCTCCGTATACGGGAACTAGATCAATGTGATTGCAATACTTTGTGTTATTTGAATGGGCAATTACTCCAAGCATAGTATCATCTTATTAGCTATTAGTATATGAAATCTGTTTGTTCAAAGCATTTCGTACTTACATCGTATTGTTCGTCATTTGAAATCCTTGAAATGGACAATTTGCAAGTAGGCTTTCTTTTGTATGATATACTCTTGCATTATGGTTCTTGCATTATAATGTCTTTCTTTTATTTGTGAGAGGATTGTAGTTCTTTGGTGAGTCCAGCGAGAAGATGGTCGAATACTTAAAGAGTTCGGTAGGTATTATCCATAAGAACCACGCCGAGAGTATAACCACCTTCATCAAAGAAAGCGTGGATAAGGAGCTGAGAGAGGAGGACACTCAATCTGATTCGAAGCTCTCGCGGAAGAAAAGGCTCACATTTTGTGTTGAAGGGAATATTAGTGTCGGAAAGACAACCTTTCTTCAAAGGATAGCTAACGAGACCCTCGAACTCCGTGATCTTGTAGAAATAGTACCGGAGCCTATTGCCAAGTGGCAAGACGTGGGCCCGGACCACTTCAATATATTGGATGCATTTTATGCTGAGCCGCAGAGGTATGCCTACACTTTCCAGAATTACGTGTTCGTGACGAGGGTCATGCAGGAAAGGGAATCGGCTGGTGGAGTAAAGCCTCTCAGGCTGATGGAACGAAGTGTTTTCAGCGATAGAATGGTAGGATCATTTTTTAGATTATAAATTTATAGTTATAACTTATTTACAGTTGTTTTTTATCCATATGTTGATAAATACTTTTCAGGAATTTACATATGATGTGCAAAATACTTTTAGGAATTTATATATAGGAAGCAAAGTAGATGCACATCCTGTATGAAATGTGTATCATATTTGCCTACACGCTTTTTCGCATTGGCACAGTAAATGATGTTACTTAACCAGGTTTAGCCACATTTAGGTCTAACTGGAGACTGTAATGAGAAATCTTCTGTTAGGAAGTGGCATTTTTCTCTGAGGGGTATTTGCAATTTTATTCTGAACATTTAAAGGGTATTGTTGCAAAAAAAAAAGAAGAAAAGATATAGACTTTCTGATATTCTTTTACGGATAGTTTGACCGCAGGGGCATAATTATATATGTTGGCTATTTTAAAGGGCATATGCAGAAATACCAAACTTTGAGCGCCAAATGCGCAAATGCAGATTTTTTTTAATGCTGTATGTTTATGCAAAAATCCAGTACTTCGATATTTGACTCTAGCCATCTATTGTGCTGCACAATAGGTATTTGTCCGTGCTGTTTATGAAGCTAATTGGATGAATGAGATGGAAATTAGCATTTACGACTCATGGTTCGACCCTGTTGTGTCTTGTCTTCCGGGCCTTATACCTGATGGATTCATTTATCTGAGGGCTAGCCCTGATACTTGCCACAAGAGGATGATGCTTCGTAAGAGAGCAGAAGAAGGTGGCGTCTCATTGGACTACTTGCGCGGCTTGCATGAGAAACACGAGAGCTGGCTATTTCCCACTAAACGTGGAAATCATGGTGTATTGTCAGTTAGTCAGTTGCCCCTTCATATGGATAACTCCTTACATCCTGATATAAGAGATCGTGTATTTTACTTAGAAGGAGACCATATGCATTCAAGTATCCAAAAGGTAATATTGGCATGCTCATCTTCTTCTAGGATCTTTAATGTGCATTTGCCTTAAGGTTAGGGTTGAAGCTCTTTTATTTGTGCTTAGGTTCCTGCTTTGGTGCTGGATTGTGAACCCAATATTGATTTCAGCAAAGATGTTGAAGCGAAAAGGGAGTAAGTTTTTGCTTCTCATGAACACAATGTGCAAACTTGATAAATAGTATTATGTGCTATCTTGATTTTGCTCCTTATTTTAGCCAAGCATTTTCATCACACTTTAGGGCAAGCTTAATAAGTACAAATTTACTCGGGGAGATCGTAGATCAAGATATATGTAATGATTCTAGTATAAAGGTTATGTAAGTGACAAGCATGATACGTGGCAGATTTTCCATAATGGAGTCATTTTCTGTGTCCGATCTTGCATGCCGTATAGCTTGGTGTTGCTCACTTTTGATTGATTAACGGCAATCAATCTGAAAATCTCGTTATTTTTTCACATTTAGGGGTTCATCGTTACCCCATCCATGAGAGTTAATGCTCTATATATGTACTCGTCATTTGTACTGCACTCCACAAGGTATTCCTAGTAATTCTTTGTTTCCACTGTATCAGCCAAAAGATCCGAGCCAGCTCTGCTTCTTGATTGGTCTATTCATGTACAGAACATTCACATTTCACTCGTTCTTCTTATGAAGCAGAATTTTATATATGATTTTGTCACGCTTTCATTTCCTCATCATCTTCTCTTTTGCTGAATAATTCCTCTCTTTCTCTCTCTCTCTCTCTCTTCCATTCAAGGTATGCTCGCCAAGTTGCAGAGTTCTTCGAGTTTGTGAAGAAAAGGAAGGAAGCTTCAACCGAAGAAAGTGCTTCTGACGGAAAAGCTAAAGGCCAACAAATAGTGCTTCCTAACAGCAGTGGTTTGTGGGTACCAGATCACAATCACTTTCCTGAATCTGCCCTAAAATCTCTGGATTTCAGACGAGCCATGTCTTTCCTTTCCGGTTAGCAACCATTTCGTCCCCGCCTGGAATCGAGGTGAAGCATCTGTCAATTACATGAATTTGTCTTGTTGCAACTTAGCCTGTTAGCCGTCTCCAGTTTCATCCATCGAGAGCTAATTTTAGCTCGTCGATGTGAAGCTTGGTATGATGGAATTGCTGCTAACTCTGTAAATGTGTCTGATCTTTAGTTTGTATGTACATGTTCCGGTAGCTGTGTGATAGTTCTTCTAACGGTCGAAATGTGTTGGAAATGGCCCTCTTTGTAACGTCGACTTACTATTTCGTATCGTTAAATGGGTAATGATCTTTGTTCCCCTGCTTGACATTCAAGCACTTGGCAGATAGGTCCCTTGACATTTTACTATTCGTCGTTTAAGCCTCATTCGTAACTGAAACATTGCGAGTGAGTTTACAAGTTTCTTTTACTAATACATGGTGTTTTCATCAACTTGTCCTCGCCTCGCGTTGTACAAAATTTTTGTAACATCAGGACAAAATAGCCGTAGATGTACGAATGTCGGGACGGAAAATCGGTAATTGCTCAAATGTTAGGGTGTTTGTTTTGCACTGGGGGCTTGAGAATCATCAGGTTTTTGATATTCAGGTACTGTTGTCAGAATAAAATTAGGGTTTTGTCACAATTTTACCTCAACAAATTGAGCTCTCTGTTTTGTGTGCGTGTGTGTGCGTGTGTGTGTGTGTGTGGGTGTGGGTGTGGGTGTGGGTGTGTGTTGTTCCATTGTGTGAATGTGTTAATAGGCCAAATTGGTCGGGCCCAGGGTGTTACTTCACTGATGGGGAATATTATATTATATAAAATAAAATTTTTTAAAAAAAACTTGTCACTATGTTGGGTTGGTAAAAATGTATGTAACTCCCTCAAGTATATTCTATTTTGAAGCATAATTTAAGTTTTTTGAATTAGAAGTATTTTGGGGCCCCTTTTTTTTTTTTTACATTCAGACCCTTTAATTTTTTATTTTTTAACGCAAATGGTTCTAGCAAATTTATATTTGCATATATGGTCCTCTTTTTGTCACGCGAGCATCACGTTGGTATTTTTAAGTAGAAGTTAATCACCGTATTCATATTCGCATTTTAGTCTCTTTTTTAACTTAGGGACAATAAAAAATATAAAAAGGAATATCGTGATTTAATTATCGTGTTTAAATACGGTGATTGAATTACTGTGTTTAACTTAAAAACACTACCTAAGCACTCTCGTGGCGAGGAGAGAGTAATTTATACAAACATAAATTTGTTAGGATCCTTTGTCAAAAAATAAAAAAAATTAGGGGGCTAAATATTAAAAAGCCCTACTTTATATATTATGTATATCAATATATAAACTTCAAATAGCATCTCTATGGTTTTACGCTTACTCACTTTAGTATCATGTGATATAAAATGTATTACTTTAGTATACTATAGTTTTTTTTTTTTCTTTTCGTTATCCCCTCCATTAATTTTTCTGCTAAATCAGTGACAAAATTAAAATCACAGAGTACTAAAATAAAAATTCGGTAGACTATAGAATACTAAAATGAATATTCAATAAATTATACTGGAATATCTAAAAATTTTTGTATATGATTTAATAGAGAGTTAATAAAAGTGCTGACGGAAAGAAAAAAATAAAACCACGAAATATTAAAATGATATATTTTAAACCATAAATACTAAAATAAAAAAATACAAAACTATAGGGTGGTATCCAAAGTTTACCCTTAAAAA
This sequence comes from Ananas comosus, assembly GCF_001540865.1. Lineage (NCBI taxonomy): Eukaryota > Viridiplantae > Streptophyta > Magnoliopsida > Poales > Bromeliaceae > Ananas > Ananas comosus. The sequence goes on from NC_033621.1 coordinate 13,184,027, forward strand.
ATCTCTACCCCAAAATAGGGGTATTAAACCACCGGTGCACTTAACTGAGCATTCATGTATCATTATTAATCTAGTTGGTCCATGGTGACGTGGCAAACCTGGTCTATGCCAAAAATAAATTTCTCCAACTAGGTCCATGGTGGCATGGTGAACCTGGTCTACCCAGTAGTGATAATCCCACTACTGTATATAACACTTTAATATAAAGACATAAAAACAGGTGGTTTACCAAGTCAACGTGGATTGCGCGTAAACGTCACAATCATATGACCATGTAACTTGAAAACAACTTTTTTTTTAAAAAAAAACATTAATTATGTATTCCCCTAATAATTTTTAAATTACGAATTTATTCGCATAAAATTTTAATTATTAGTTACATTTCTCTAAAATATTTTTTAAAAAATATTTTAGTATTTATAATTTATTTATTTTAAAATGAAATAATTATTTTCTAGAATTTTTTTAAAAAATTTTTAATTGTGGATTACTATGCAATATAGGGGAGCTATATTTAATAACTAATATTTTGTACGAATAAATATACAATTGCAATGCTATATAGTAATATAGGGGTACAATCATACAAATTCAATTAACTTTTTTTTTTCATTTTAAAATAAATAAAATTTAATTAAAAAATTTTTAATTGTGGATTACTATGCAATATAGGGGAGCTATATTTAATAACTAATATTTTGTACGAATAAATATACAATTGCAATGCTATATAGTAATATAGGGGTACAATCATACAAATTCAATTAACTTTTTTTTTTCATTTTTTTTTAGGGAAACTTCAAGTAACCCCTGTGGTTTCGCATTTTCTCACTTTAGTACCATGTAATTTAAAGTGTATCAAGTTAGTACCCTGTGATTTCACACTTTCTCACTTTAGTACACTGTGGTTTCAAGTGTATCAAGTTAGTACCCTATGGTTTCACACTTTCTCACTTTAGTACCCGAATTAGGCTGGAATACTATTAATAGCACCAATGACTTGGTGCTATTAAGTTTTCTGCCATTTGATTAAAAAATGTACGATTAGGATGATATGGGCCGCCCTAGGGTTGAGTGGGTGGTTAGTTGAATAGTATAATCGAACAAATGAAAATGATAAAAGAGGTAAATCTAACGGCAGAAAACTTAATAGCATCAAATGTTCCGTGCTATCGATAGTATCCTAGTCGGACTCTTAGTATCCTGTGGTTTAATATTTCGTTCAATTACATATCCCGAAATAGATAATAAAAATAAAAAATTGAAACTACAGAGTACTAATTTAATACAAAAATAAAATCACATAATACTAACTTGATATATTTGAAATCACAGAAAAGTAAAATAAGAAAATACGACACATAGGCTTTTTTTTCTCACTATTTATGGACAAAAAGTAGGTTTCAAGATCTATCAAATCACACCCATAAACCATGCCGAAAATTTGTCTTTAAATATTGATTTTTTAAAATGATGATGTGGACTTTTTTGAATTAATAATTTCGTGTGGCTCCAAATTTGTTTGACTACAAATGTGTGTTTAGGTGACCATCACTCTCCCATTCTCTATTTTGGCATTTTTGGGAAGATTTTTTTTATATTTTGCCTCAAATAATAATATAAAAATAAATAAATAAATAGATATTTTTGAATTTTTAAATTTTATTCTATTTGTTAGTTGAACGGTTAATTTTGACTTTTTCTAACTAAAATGATCATTTACTCGCACAAAAATACTTATAAATATCTCTATTCTATGGCTTAAGATTTTTTTCTTTTTCTGTTTCGAATATATATGTATTATTATGTCATTTCGAATAATATAATTTTGTAGTATATTTTTATATCATTTAAACACATGAAATATTCAAAAACATATATAGATGCATTATTTGAAGCTAGAATATTAAAAAAAATGAAAACAATTTATAAAATAAGAATCAATAAAAGTAAAAAAAAGTACCATATAAAATTTTAAAGAGTAAATTTTGGAATGGCCCACATTTTTCACCTTTTGATTCGCGGTCAAAAAAGTTAAAGAAAAAGGGAAAAAAAAAGAAAAAAAAAAAAGACAATCCCTGGATTGGAATAGTGTGACCATGTGACATTGTCCTTATTATTTATTTATTTTCTTCTTTTGGAATATTTATTTGATTGGTTTATTTTTAATTCTATAATTAAGATATTTTTTTAAATTGCTATCACGCTCTAATTTAGCTGACTAAAAATTAAAAAAAATAAAAAATTAAACTTCAAATATCATTTTTATAGTTTCATATTTTTTTATTTTAGTATTATATGGTTTAAAGTGTATCACTTTAGTATCTAATAGTTTTATTTTTCTTTTTTCATCCGCGCTTCCATTAACTTTTCGATAAATCATATGCAAAAAATTTCAGATACCCCACCTATGATTTATTAAATATTCACTTTAGTATCCTACGATTTACCGAATTTTTACTTTAGTACCATATAGTTTTAATTTTATCACTGATTTAACAAAAAAATTAATAAAAAAGATAACGAAAAGAAAAAAGAATAAAATCACAGAATATGAAAGTTTGAATTAATTTGGTTGCGCGTAAATAAATTTTGAATTAAAATTTATATTTGTTTTACGTCGTTGTTTTCTATATAAAGAGTTAAATAATTTCATAGCTAAAATTTTTTGTTTAAAACTGCAACAGTCATTTAAACTAGTATTTGAAGGCATTTGAGTCTTCAAGAAAATTATAAAAGTCATTGTTTTTTTTATCAGAATCATTATTATTTAGTTTAAAAATCCGAAAAATTTCTAAAAAATTTGAAGTTACCTCAAATTTGTTTCTCTGTCAATGACATGTTTATTTGATAGGAAGTTAATGATCCACAAGTAAAGTTTATTCAACCAAACAATACACTACAACAAAAATGATCTATAGCGACACTTTTAAATGTCGGTATAGGTCAAAAAAAATACTGCTGGCTAAATTACCGACACTTTTAAAAAGTGTTGCTATATGTGGGGTCGCTAGGTATATAGTGATAGTTAAAGAGTGTCAGTATAATCTAAAAAGAGTGCTGCTAATTTACTAACACTTATTTAAGTATTTAGTAACCGCTGGAACTCTACCTTGTTGGTTGCGGTGGCGAAGAATGAGGAGAGGGAAGGGCTCTTCGTCTAGAATTTCAGTGGACTAAGGGAGAGGAAAAAAGGAGATGGTAATTAATTTTTCTTTTTTTTTTTTTCTTTTCTGTTTGTAATCGGATTGAATGGGCTGGGTAGGGTGGGTTGAGTAGAGTAACCTTTTATTTTTTTTTGAATTGGGCTTTATATTTAGGCATTAGTAGATTTTTTTTTATATTTTGACATAAATGGAACACTTACACAAAAGTGTTTCAAACATGTGTCGCTATAATCTAATTCTGTTGTAGTTACATACAATAAAAATTAATCATTAAAATTAAATACAATATTAAAATTATTAATTAATTGTCTCGTATTTTTTTAATATGATATTTGAGGTTCTAAGTTCGATTCCGTCAAAAAAAATAGCTTGAGTTTTTAAATTCAAACTAAATGTCTCGGATATACCGAAATGCCGTGCCTAGATTTGAGCTTTTAATTCACATTATTATTTAACATATTTGGATCCTAATATTTATTATGAAACAAATAAATTAGGTCATTTTATTTTATTACTATTATTATGTTTCATTTTGATTTTTATTGTGAACTATATATGTAATGCATCATATATATTATTATTATTATTATTATAATTGCTAATAGTTGGTCTTTGTCTCAGTTTTTAAGCACTTGGAGAGAGAAATTAAGTTTAGAGAGAGAATAAGAGAGTGCAAAAACTATACCACATAACTACCCAATTTTTCTTAAAATGGATATAAGATTAGATTTATTTTAGGAAAAACTTCAAAAACCTCCCTTGTGGTTTCACATTTTCTCACTTTAATACCTTGCGGTTTAAAGTGTATCAAGTTAGTATCCTGTGGTTTCGCACTTTCTCACTTTAGTACCCTGTGGTTTAAAGTGTATCAAGTTAGTACCATGTAGTTTCGCACTTTCTCACTTTAGTACCCTGTGGTTTAATACTTCATTCGGAAAAAAATAAAACCACAGAGTACTAACTTGATAGAAAAATAAAATCACAGGATACTAACTTGATACAAAAATAAAACCACAGAGTACTAACTTGATACACTTGAAATCACAGAGTACTAAAGTTAGAAAGTGCGAAACCATATGGTACTAACTTGATACACTTTAAACCACCAGATACTAAAATGAAAAAGTGCGAAACTACAAGGGGGTTTTTGAAGTTTTTCCTTTATTTTAATTTGGTGATTTATGTATCTATGAAGGTCCCCTCAGCTACAGGCTAATTTCAAATAATAATTTGATAAATATTAATTGGTGTTAAAGTGATCAATGGTATACTAACTTAAATAAACAACATCAGAAGAAAAATACCTCTTATATTGTAAGATATCGAATACACAGAATTTATTTAATACTTAGAGATTTTTAATATAATTAGAGGAAGCAATGCTCGAAAAAAAAAAACAAAAAAGAATTGTTATTTTTTTTATTTTTTGAAGGACTACAAAATTATGTCTACACCATGTGGTAGTAATTATTGAAATAAATAGAGTAATTTTTTTGCGAACTTGTTCATTGCACATAACACAGTATGCTTGTTTCGATATCAAATAAAATTATAATTTAAATTTTTTTGGCTAAATTATACTTGTTCGCCCTCAAACTAGAAGGCGAATGATATTTTTATTCTCAAATTTTAAATTATTTTAATTTCTGGTTTGAGCTTTTTGAATCTTTATAATTAAGTACCACGACACAATTTAGTTGAGCAAATATTGGTGTGTTACTAATTTGGAACTAATGTGGCATTTTAGTCACTCTCGTAACATCAATCACGATATCGCCACATCTCCTCCACATTAATGATACATTAAATGTTTTACTGAAAGTAGAGAGAAAGTGAAATAGTTTTCCGCCACAACTGTCTATTTTTGTTATTTAGTCCGTTCGTAACTTTATTTTTGGCGGAAATTCAAACTTTCCAAACTAATGTACGCAAGCCGAAATAAATTACAAAAGAAAAAGAGAAAAGATTAATGAAATATCAACCCATCTCTCACACCTCCGGCTTTTACATCATTCACTTTTCGTTAAACAAACAGCAAAACTAGGAGAACTTTAGTTGCACAGCTAAGTTTTACTCGAAGTCACTGGTTCGCCTGAAAGTATATTATGAACTAAACATCCTTTATTTACAATAATTCATAAAGTTTGGGTGAGAAATTATAATAAATTAAAGATTGTGGGGCTAAAGTGTAATTTGCTTGGGTAGTTATTGGGTACCCAAAAGGAGTGAAAATAGAGAGGTTTTGGGTTTGACCAGCTCTACTAGAGTGGGTGGACTCTTCTTTTTGTTACTCTTCGCCCCCTCCTATAAAACGAAATTAAATTTTACCCCTCTATCTCTCTCTCTCTCTATATATATATCTCTATTTCCTCATCACTCTCGCTTCTTCTTCTCCAAAATCCTCTGCGGATGCCGTGGCGAGATTCCGAATCCGAGGCCCCTCAATCTACCGATCTTTTTCACCGATCGCGTCGCTCGATTTCGTCGATCGCTCGCCCCGCTCTCGATCGGTTTGTTTTTTGTTTTTTGTTTTCTTTTTAGCTCGCGAATTTCTGGGGTTTTTTTTTGGGGGGGATAAAGATCGGATTTTTAGGGTTTTTTTTTTGTCCTTCTTGTTTCTGCTGTTTGTTGTTGTCAATTTGGGTTTTTAGCCTCGATTTTGTGTTTTTATTTGGTGTTTCTCGCTCACTCAGCTTTGGCACTCGCTCGGCTCTCGATCGGTTCGGTTTTCTCCCTAATTCCTCGGGTTCTTTTTTTCCCTTCTGAAAATCGGATGTTTAGGATTGTTCTGCTGCGATTTCTCTTTATATTTCATGCTCTATTTTTCTCACTCACCCAGAGCTCGATCGGTTCGGTTTTTTCCCCAAGTTCTTTTTATTGTACTAAAAATACGAATTTTAGGGTTTAACTGCTCTTATTTCGGTTCCAATCTGGGTTTTTGAGTTGGATTTGATGTACTATTTTGTGTTTCCTCCGAATTTGCAGGGCTTAGTTGATGGATTGGGGGTTTCGCGGCGATCTGAATTGGATGCAGTGTTGGAATCATCGGTTAGATCGGAGAAAAAGAACTGAGATCAGCTGAGAGAGATTTTAAGGGAAAATGGGTGGTCTTTGTTCGAAGGGATCCGCAGTGGATAAATCCCCAAGTGATACTACACTAGAACCAAATGGTTTTAGAAATTCAGGTCCAATTTCGTACCAATCTCGGAGGAAAAAGCCCGAGGAGTCGGCGGCGGAAGCCGCCGGAAAAGTCATGGAGAAGCAGCTTCAGGAACCAGCCTATTCATTCTCCGAGAGGATGGCGGTGTCCTCGGCAAATGCCGCCGAGTCCGACACGCCGCAGCTTTCTAGGGCTATGTCGCAGAAATCTGGGTCAACTAAGTCAAAAACAACGTCTTCCGCAAAGACTGGGTCTACCAAGGCAAGTCCATCCTCGGATTCTTCGTTTGCATTGTACTGTACTGCAAATGAAGTATCTTGGCATTGAGAATACAGTAGTAATTTGATCATTTATGGCACTTGCTAGTTTCCATGCGCTTATCCCTTGCAAAATGGGAGTTTGAATGCAGGTTATGAACATTCTACTGTTGTTCATAGAGTTGCTATGCATGAAGTATTTGTGGAGTGACTTGTGAATTTGCCGTCATTCGTTGAGAAATGGGAGTATGAATGGCAGTTTTGAGGATTCTAGTGTAGTCCATAGTAGTGTTATCGTTTGAATAATTTAATATCTGTAATTGATGCATGAAGCATTTGTGGAGTGACTTGTGAATTTGCAATGAGAATAGGTTGTAGTTTGATTATTTACGGCACTTGTTAATTTTGATCCACTTAGAAGTTTGAATTGTGGTTTATAAAATTGTAGTGTAGTCCATACTTCATTGTAGTGTCATCATGCGTAATTGATGCATGAAGTATTGTGGAGTGACTTGTGAGTTTGTGTACTTGGTCAAGGTTTTGTGCATTTTGGGTAATTAAGGTGGCATTGATGCTAGTGAGTTATTCCTTATCTTTTTGGGTAGTTCGTTCTGTTTAAATGATCTTTCAGCAGGATAAGAACCAGGTAAGTGTTATGGAGACTAACCAGAAACAAGCAACTGAAAGAGTTACCTTTAGAGGTTCTTCTGAAGGAAAATTGTGTTGAAAGTCATTTTAGGCCTGGCATTGTCTCCTCGAACGCCTACTATGAAAGGCCCAACAAAGCTTATCAAGTAGATGAGAAGGCATTTTTGGACTTAGGGTGAACTTATAATGGAAAAACGGAATGAGACATTATGGGAGATTGGCGGTCATACATGAGATTCACAATGAAGAGCATTGACAACCACATAGAAAAGTCTGTTCATTAGCAATTTCTTTCGTTTCGCTTGGCATTGTTTTCATTCCAAGCAATGAAGTATGAGCAAATTGATGTAAAGCAATTGGGGCTTTGGTTTATGCACATTTAAGTGTGATTAAAGAAAGGTTTTAGTTATTGCGGGTGAAAGGGGGGAGACACGCCGCTTGAGAGAAGGGGTACTTGAAGTTGGGCATCCTTATGTAAAATAAGGTTATGGTCCTTTTTGTGACCATATATATCCTCTTTCACTTTCATTTGCATGGATGTAGGAGCTACATTGCTCTACAACTATGCCAATGTTACTCCCAGCATAAATTCAAACATGTACCTTCATCTATTAGTCAGCCAAATCTACTATTGATCAAAAGAAAGCTGTTGATATTTGCTTAAAATGCAGTTTTTTTTTTGGGGGGGTTCTATTAGATTGGAATAGAAGTTTGTGTTCGGTCTTATTCTTTTTTGCTCTCCTTCTATGCTCCTCTATTCGTCTCAATTTCATTATTTTCTCCCTTTAGTTCTCTTAACTCTAATATTAGCTTGTCCTTCCTCGTTTTACTGATAGAATGTGATTTATGACAATTTGAGATGCTTGTAGCCTGATCTTGTTGACAATAAACAGTCATCACGAAAATATTGCCTCTGCAGCACGGCTGTATGATCAACCAATGAAATGTAATGCTGAATGATCACGCACACAATGCGATCATCCAAATCTAATTGCTTCATATGTATCTTCAGGTGATTGCAAATTATTAACAAAAAAAAGAGTAATCCAACTAATTATGGCTGTTACATATGACTCCATAGGGCCCATTACTCTCTAAATCTTTGGCTTTTAACCACATTTGGTGATTGGGTCTTGAGAGCAGCTATTTTGTCTAAAAAAAATGTTGAGTGGTGGGAATATCTCTTAAAGCTTTCCTCAATGAACCACCCAGGTGGGATCTCAACCAAGCGATCGCTTTTTTTTAGAAATGATCCTATTTGGGCTGGGAATCCAATTGCTCATTACATATAGCCTTGATGTTGTGAATTTCACCTCTATATAGGAAAATGGAACCATTAATTATTTTTGTTTGTTATTATTTTTTATTTGATTTTTTTTTTTGTGTTGTACTGAGTGATGTAAATTTGTGTTTCATTCGCGAAAAAGAACTGTATTTCATTGACATGTGTTTCCCTCTAGGCATAAGAATTATTGTAAGAAACCGTATATGTATATTTAAATGACAGAATGGAAGATTCCAAGTTGGGACTTGACCAATGGTGCTTACGAATATGGGCTTTCTTGCATGTTTTATGCATTTGAAGCTTCTTAATATCAGTTTGTTTAGCCCTTTCTGACTACCTATATTAATTGTCCCTACTACATATTTTTACGCTAGTGGAATCGAATCTCCTCTATAAGTTATTAATAGTAGCTAGTTATTGAAACAGGCTTCAGAAGTGAGTTCAATTTTGGGCAGAGCTGGTACTGTCGGGCTCGGAAAAGCAGTCGAGGTATTGGACACACTTGGCAGTAGCATGACAAGTTTGAATCTAAGTAGTGGTTTTGTATCGGGAGTGACTACAAAGGGAAATAAAATAGCCATTCTAGCTTTTGAGGTTGCCAACACTGTAGTTAAAGGTTCCAATCTTATGCAATCACTTTCCAAGGAGAGCATCAAACACCTTAAAGAAGTTGTTCTTCCCTCAGAAGGAGTGCAGAATCTCATTTCTAAAGATATGGATGAGTTGCTCAAAATTGCTGCTGCTGACAAAAGGTTATATTTACTCAGTAGTTTGTCATGCATTTTAACACATCTATTTCCTTTTCGCTACATTACGCCCTCTTGATAATTTGAGATATTTGCGTTTAGTATATTTAAGAATATATCCTACAAAAATCTGGCTTTTCATGTTTTTGTCTCAATCATTTATTTCCTACATTATACTTCACAAAATGTTACTCTGAGAAAAAAATCTTCTGGTTCTAAACCAACGTCCCCATGAATAAGTTTGTAAGGTTCCGTTAAAATTTAAGAAGTAAATTGCTTTTCCACTGAAGTGCACATTCGTTTCATTTTCAGGGAAGAATTAAAAGTGTTCTCTAAAGAGGTTGTTCGGTTCGGAAATCGTTGCAAAGATCCTCAGTGGCACAACTTGGACCGCTATTTCGACAAGTAAAAGCTCATTGAGTATTTTTTTTCTGTTATAGTGCCATTAATTTTCCAGTATTGCCTTTCTTTACATGTCTCATCTGTTTGACAATATCAGATTGGCATCAGAGCTTACACCTCAAAATCATCTGAAACAAGAAGCAGAAACAGTGATGCAGCAGCTAATGATGTGCGTCCAGTGTACCGCTGTGAGTAGCTTCCCACATTTGCATAGTAATAGTGCATAATAATTTTGGTCATTTGTAACTGAGGATCTAGAAAATAGATATGTAAATATTAGACTGGTTAGATTCTATGGCATGGTTTGCTTATGTTTGCTCTTATTAGGAATTATACCACGAGTTACATGCCTTGGATAGATTTGAACAAGACTATCGGAGGAAAAATCAGGAAGAGGATGGTTCAAATGCTATTCAAAGAGGTCATTTCCCTTGTATCCCTTATTTAAAATTATCTCGAGATGTATAATTGAGTTGCATTTACTTTAAACACAAGATCTGTCACTACAGAAAGTAAGTTGTTGCTTCAACTGGTTTTGTATGGATGTTCATGCAATTTCTAGTATGTGTTGAATGAGAAATCTGAAGAGTATTCTACTACATTTTGCAGAAGAGTCCTGTCACGGGGCTAATATGTGATTGTTTCTTATTTACGAGGTATTCTCTAGTATGGATATGTACCAATAGGATGGTGGAAACATGATTCTTTTCAGTTTTCCAATCAGCTACCTCTTTCAGCTTTGCTAGCTCTCAGTTTCTAGTTCTTTTCAATTATTTCTCTTACAAAATTTTTGAAAATCAAAATTTTAGAAGATCGAATAATTTGAGTTTTTGATTGATAATGTAGGTGATAATCTTCAAATTTTAAAGCAAGAACTGAAAAGCCAAAGGAAGCATGTAAAAAGCTTACAGAAGAGGTCACTCTGGTCCAAGAATTTGGAAGAGGTAGGTAGGTAGTATTGGTTACATATAATCTAATCTATGACGTTCAAAATACGATCTCTATTTATGGCTACATTCTCTCATGTTCTTGACATATGCATAATGTATTTTCGGTACTTTGATGCCATCTATATGCATCAACAGGTTCTTCTCACATGTTACTGTTTCTTTACTTTGCCCCTCTTATTGTTCGAGCGCATAATTACATTTACGTTCTTTGCTTCTGCTTTGAAAAATGTCTTCTGTCTTTTCTTTTCTTACAGGTCATGGAGAAACTTGTAGACATTGTCCACTTCTTACATTTGGAGATATATGATGCCTTTGGAAGGGCTGGTATTAATACCTCAAAACTTGGTTATCTTTTTATCTTCGTAGTATAATAGATACCTTTCTTATTTTATTAATGTGAACTATGGCTGCTAAGAGTGATGAGTGATCCATTTCAGTTTGAGAGATGCAGAACTGTATATCTTTTCTTTTAGAAAAGAATCTCCATGAAATATCTTTTTATTAGTCCATTTATATTTATTATTCTTAATTTTCTTTTCTTTCTCCTAAATTCACTTCTCTTACCTAGTTTGGAAAGATTTGGTTTAACATATTCTGCTATATACTGGGAAATTCTAAACTCATTCGATGGCAAATCACTAGAGTAAAGCGTAAATCTTTTGAGCTTGAGTTGAGGAGTGTTTAACTCTAACACTTAAGTTTTGAGGTTGATGTTCGGCTACTTGTGTTCTTAAACCTTAACCTATCATGTTAAATTGTGCTGTGCTGCCACTTATTTGTTGGCCTCTGTGTACATGTAATAACCTACTTAAACATGATGTGGATATCACATATTCCCTAAGTTTCTAGTAGTGATTATACGGCACAATGTTATATAAGATATAGCAAGCATGGACTCCCTAACTTTTTTTGTTATTAGCTATATTTATGCCAATGCAAGTACTTGAGAATCTTCTAACTATTTGCAAATCTTTCACTTGTTTGAACTCTCTTTATCCATATCATCTGCGATGAAAATTTATTTTGATTAGAAAGCATATTCTCAATGTTACATTCTTTGCTGTTGTTGCCATCTTTATCCAAAACATTACGACTGTCATAGCCGCAGTCTAAAGATACTTGCTTTTTTCATCTTTGTTTATCATTGTGCTAAAAGAAGTTTGGTCTTTATGAAACTGTAGATAATGAAGAAGTGCCAGAAGCATCCACCAGTCGTCGTAAAAGATTGGGGCCTGCAGGCCTTGCGTTGCACTATGCAAACATCATCACTCAGATAGATACTCTTGTAAGCTCATGTCGTCACTGTCCTTGCATTTCCTTCATTACGCAGTTTGACATATATTCATTGTTTTATTTGCTGTTTGCTATTGTATTTGCTGGATAACGTAACCCTATTACTATTCCGTTTTATACTTGATGGTTGATGTGAGTCTTCGTTTTTTTATAAGATTAGAACGAGCACGCTAACCAGTGTCTAGTAATTATGCCATATTGTTATGAACCATTGGTTGACAATTTTGATAAGTTGCGTTCATGGGTCGTTTCTTATTCACATGTGAAAGAACCGACCAGAAAAGAATCTGAATGCATGTCTATTCGGTCATCATTTCTTGGAAACATCTTCACATTTTCTATCTTCTATTTCCTATTCCATTTTAATTTGCTAGTATATCCCCCGTAAAGCGAATCTTGTTTGTGCTCCATTGTGAAGTATGTTAACCATAATTAGTTTTGAATTAGGTATCTCGATCGAGTTCAGTCCCTCCAAATACAAGGGACGCATTATACCAAGGACTGCCACCCGGCGTGAAATCAAATTTACGTTCTAGATTGCAGTCATTTGAAGTCAAGGAAGACGTATGCAGACTCCGAACACCTATGTCTATGCTGCATTTTTATCATGCTTGTCATATTTCATACAATTCTCATATGAAAATGCCTCTCGTCTTCTGTGTTTGCAGTTTACGGTCCCTCAAATCAAAGCAGAAATGGAGAAAACGCTCCGTTGGCTTGTCCCAATAGCCAATAACACAACCAAGTAACTTTTCTATTGCTGTATTACTTAGTCTTAATTAGCCATTAACGTGAACCAATTTATGATTTTTCTTATGAAACTTTTACAAATATAGGGCGCACCACGGTTTTGGTTGGGTCGGAGAGTGGGCAAACACAGGGTTAGTTCTTGATCATTTTGTTCAGCTCCTAACAAAATTACCGCAATCTACTCTTATGTTTTTGGTTTAAATATCCATGGCCGCTGTAAAATCTGAATTTTCATACATACCTTAAAATCTGAATTTTCATACATAACCTTTCATACATAACCCTCCAAAGTGCAGTCTCTGGCATAAATAACCTTATCTACGATGTGGAGTCATCCATTTCTTGGTGAGAAGTTGGTTAATATTAGAAGGAGTTTTAAAGCGGGGCCATTTTTGTAAGCATAGAAGTTATGCTTTCGAAGGCCATACGCGGAAAATTCAGATTTTGCAGGGTTATACATACAAGCAGATAATTTTGCAGGGGCTTATATATGTCAATATCTCCAAGTTTTGGATTTTATTAGAAAACCAAGCAATCTCAGATTTCGATACTCGTTTTACAGGACGGAGGTGAACCGAAAGCCGCCGGGGCAGGCCGACTTCATCCGAATAGAGACACTCCACCATGCTGACAAGCAAAAGACCGAAGCATACGTCCTCGACTTAGTAGTGTGGCTCCACCATCTCATAAGTCTCTCCAGGCCCGCAAACGGAGGCGTACGATCCCCAATAAAATCCCCCGTTCGGTCCCCAACACAAAGGGGCATAACAGTCGCACTACCCGCGAACAAAGCAAGCAATTCATCATCGCCGATACTCACCCAGGAAGACCAAGAAATGCTAAAAGACGTCAAATTCCGAAAGTTCATCCCGGGAATAAGCAAAAGCCAGGAGTTCGATATGAAGAAGCCGAGGTTGAATAAACACAGTAGGTTGAGCAAGAGTAATAACCATTCTCCTACAAGTAGTAGTAGTGGTAGTAAAAAGGACTTTTTCCCAGTGAGGAGGCCTTCCATGCTACCTGTCATCAACTTTGATATTGATAGGATAAAGGCTTTGGATGTCATTGACAGAGTGGATGATCTCAGGAAGCTATAAATGAGCTCTTTTTCCTTTTTTTTTCTGTGGAAGTTGTGGTGAGAGGATTTATGTGCTTCTTGGGTATGGAAAAGCCAATGTATGAGGGAGCAGTGTGAAGTGGTGTTTGTATGTAGGAGGGGATGCTGATCATGGCTGGTTTGTATTATATTATGCTATTGGGGCCATAACTAGATGGGCTAAAAGAAAAGGGAAAAGCAAAGAGGGGGGATGGGAGTTGGGTGCTGTAGTAGTTTCTCTACTTGTACAAGTTCTTAATAATAAAGCTTTGCATACAGCTCTTTCCATCAATCCTGCATTTAATGTTCAACTGCTGTAAATTTTCAGTAAACTACATCTTTGGTTACTTCCAACTGAATTGCATAGTTTCACCTATGTTGCTTCAGTGTGGTGCAAGTGAACCACTCCTCAGTTTTGTGTTTCAATTTGGTCAGTCTATCAAATTTAATTTGATTTTTTCCTACCAGAAGGATGGTATGGCAGCAACTTGAGCTGTTTTATCATCTCCAGAGAAAATGTGCCGGCAGGTGATAGTTGATTTGCTGGTGATGGTTGATTTGATTATTGAGCAATTTCCAGACTACCATAATTGTGCTACCGAATTATCTTTGGATGTTTTTCATTTATGAGAGATGATGTGATAACTAAATCAGCTGTCGCATTATTATTATTTTAAGGAAATCAAATAGAGCTTGAATCCATTAGATATTGAAGGTCAGTGTGATTTTATTGGAGTAAATTGTTAAGTCTAGTGATCTGAGTGAAACCCATGATAAATTCAGAGAACTCTGATAGTTAGAATACACAGGATTGGCGGACACAGATTTGCACCTTCTGCATAGCCAGATCATAAGGAACATATCTTACTCCCTTTACGGCAGAGTAAATCTAAATCCTAATTTCATTTGAGTTTAAACCCATCAAAGCTCCAAATGATCTAACTAGATATCCAAGCTGTTTCATAATCTATGTAATGGACAGAGATCAGTATTATATCTTACATTCTCTAATTTTTTTTTTTTTTTCTATATGATATTTTTTCTATATGATAAGGGAGAGAGAAGAAAAGAACTCAAGAAACAAAATAGAATTGATGTGGAAAATACATTCCAAAATTCACATTTTGGTTGTGTTTATTACTGGAATGCAATTACCAAATTATACTAACAAATAACAAAAATCAACCACCTAGTCTTTTTGCACCCAATAAGTATAAAACAAACACCCTGTGATCAACACCGAAGAATAAAAACCATTTTCTTCTTTTTGCGGATAAGTTCCTTTACAGGAAAAAAAAAAGAAAAAAAAAGAGCTTCTACAGTAAGGCAAGCTTTTCGCCATCATTTACACATTTGTCACACTTTTAAACAATCATACAATATGATTTATATAAATATATCTAATCTTTCATTCGATGTGCATGAATTTTCGCCTGGTGCTATAAGTGAAGTGTAAACCGACTACCATTTGCGCCTTTCACCTAGGAGGCCTCTCAAGAGCAACGCAACCGAATTTCCCTTTCCTGAAGTCCGTCAATACGCGAAAAGCTGCTTGGCTAACATCTCCATTGAATAGTTGAAGAGAAAGCTTCTCAATAAATCTGCGGCGAGTTGATTACAGCATTAGAAAACCAGTTATATATTACTAGATAAAGAGCCAAGCCATGCTGATACAAAGAAACCCTACGTTTTACCGCAGCGACCATCTACATCAATTCTGTAGCGGCTGCAAAGAGCTTCTGAACCTGCAAGAAACCAGAAAATCACGAGGAATATCAGTTGAGGCAGCGTATAGAATGAGATAAAAGAGCAGCAGTTTTCCCTTCTGAATTATTTGATATATTATTCTTTAACTGCCAAATTTGATGAAACGTCAGCGTGAAGTATCTGACCTACAGTAGGAATCCTTGCCAACATCTGCACAAGAATGGCCGTCACATCAGCAACATCATATGATCTCTCTCCGATATCGTCACATATCGCAAGCTTGATCGCAGCTGTCTGGTCGCTGATTCGCATTGGCAACATTCCAGGAGAGTCCAGCAATTCTAGATCCTTCCCAAAACGGACCCACCTATATAGTTAATGGAACTGAATGAACAATTCCTCGCCTTTTCTCAGGATTGCAAAAAGAATCTCCAATGAAAAATATAGTATTTATTACTGTTGTCACTTTTTCCTATGTACTAACATTTTTCAGGGAAGAAGTTAAAATAAACTTACTTAAGTTCTCTTGTGACACCAGGTCTAGAAGCTGCTGGACACATTCGGCGCTTTAATAAGCGATTAATTAGGGAAGATTTGCCCACATTCGGATATCCAACAATTCCAGCTCGGACCTGGAAGAACACAGGAGGGGGGGAAAGGAAAGAAAGAAAAACCACCGTTAAATAAGCCAGCAAGTTATCTCTTCTAATAATTCCTACAATATGGGGCTCCTTTTAGTCCTCTTTCTAACCACGAGCGTTTAATTTCCTACAAAGAGATTTTTAATATAACAAAAACTAGATGCAAGACCATCATTCACAGCTTCATGCATATTATTTTTGGCACTCCTTTATCTACAAGAACGACCTTAGCTCTGGTGGTTCTGCAGGCGCTATATCAGGTTTTATTTGATTTTCACATCACTGTGTAGATTCAAGAGGGGGGGAATCAGAAAACATACTGGACGAGGGAGGAGTCCCTTAGCTCTCCGTTTAGTATTCACAACAGTTGCTAGTGATTTTGCAAGCCTTCCAAGTTTCATTGTACCCTGCAATTGCACCAAAATTCTAAGAACATAGTAGAAGAAATCAGTAACTAACCTAAAATAGTTTATAAAGCATCTTGCCATACAATACCATTCCAAGCTGCCCATTAGCAAAGACAACTTTAATCCCCTGCTTTGCAAAGAATGCAGCCCATGCATTTCTATCAGCGCTAGATACCATGTCTTCTCTATTCAAAACTAGAATCTTTTTCCGATTGCCTAGCCACGAATCCATCTATTCATGCAAAAAAGCAATTCAAATATTTCATATTTCGCAACTCTGTTTAGTTATCTTCTCTTTATAAGTATATTGATTTTGCAAGCGTGACGAAGACATTGAAAATCACCTGAGGATGGCTCGTCGCCAAGGGGATTCTGGCATCCCGAACCTCGATGACAACATCCATTAGCTTCAATTGTTCTTTTAGTTCTTTTTCTGTTTTTGCAATATGGCCAGGATACCACTGCAAGGTGAGAATCCAATCGTGAGATGGTGATATCAGTAACCACTGAAATTTTAAAACATTAAATTCCACTCAATCATTAATGAAGAAAAGTGCTGTATGTCTCACATTCTTACACAAAATATGGGTTTTTACACAAATATCCCAGTAAAATTAACTATGTAGGTATGTAGCCCCGACAAATCTCGATTTTGACCTCAAAAGTACAGTTCACACTCTCATTTTAGAAAAAGTTGTTTCACAGAGGCAATTTCTTGGTAAGTAAAAGGGTTTTGAATAGTACATAGGAAACAATTAAGATTTAAAAGGAATGTTTATGCTATTATTCATAATAACAGAAGCGTATATATGCAACGATCCCTGTAACACAGATTCTGCAAAGGCACACCTTATCTGTACCTGCACAGGGCGCAGGGGCCTAGTCCAGTAGTGTAAATCAGCATCCAAATTTTGCCAGTCACACTCTTCCCAGAGTCCTTCACGGCTATCGTTAGCAAGATTGATCTTTTCTTTCTGAGACCAAGTAAGTGTTGTTCCACCTGCAATCTGAGAATAGATATACCATGAGGTCAGAGCACAATTCATACGCCATCTAGACATCTAGCGCGATCAGATCAAAGTAAATTTAGATAACAAAAGTTGAAGAGAGGAAAATGTTAGCATTAGTTGGTGCTTCTTAGCATCAACCAAATAATGTTTAGCAAAAAACGTTTTTTTTTTTTTCCTGGGTAATGAAAATCTAAGATAAAAGAATTACAATAACATGGATCGCTCGCTCCAAAAAAAAAAAAAAAAAAAAAAGGTAGATTGTGTGCATGAGAGATGAAGCTTCCCGAAAGATTTGGCACGAAATAGCATTTACTTTTCACATATCTATATTCTTCTTTGCGACACTAAACTATCCGCGGTAACTGTTCCATTACACTGTAAGAAACCCTAATTAAAGGCTCATCGGAAATAGCATCATCGAGGATACAAATCATAAACTCAGAAGTACATATAAGCGCAAAGCGAAGCCATGATCCCTTCCTAAGTGTTTGAATTTGGGGGGTAATATAAAAAATGGTAACTTTGATGAGCGATGTATTGTAAAATTCCAATCCGAAACCCTAGACTAGCCGACACACATAAGCACGTAGTCCAAGATTTCGAGAAACAAAGGGTTTAAAACCCTAGACTGAGCTCAAGCAAAAAACCCTAGAGAAAAATCGAGGTAGGTCGACGACGAGCTCGCTCACCGCGTTGGGGACGAAGAGTCGGGGAGGAGGAGGCGCCGCTTCGTGGAGATCGTTAATGAGGCAAAGCGCGGGCGCGGAGGAGAAAGGGGAAGAGGAGGGGATAGAGAAGAAGCCATTGGAGACGAGCTCGAGAGCTCGAGAGAGAGAGAGGTGGAGGTGAAAATGGAGACGCACACGTGACCTAATCCGGTAAAAATGTATGGAGACACCCTAAACTATATAACATTTTGAAAGATATCCCTTAACTTTTTATTTGGTTATTTATTTTGCCACACTCTTTACCTTTCTAATTTTACTTAATTTAGTTAAAAATTTTATTTTATCAAATTTATTACTCTATAAATTATTAACTATTAATTTACTAAAAGGTGATTAATGTTATTACATTTGACCAAACCATCAAGGAATTTGAAAAAAGTTCTCATTATTTTTTTAAACTAAAGATCATTTAATTTTTTTTTTAAAAGAAAGGAGTCTCAATTAAAAAAATAAAAGTTAAAGGGCCTAAACCCTAAATCCTAAAACCTTAAACTCTAAACTAGTTCGTGTCAATGGCCGAACACGAGCGAGCTGGGACCGACTCCTGCTCAGCACGTTTCACAAACTAGCCGAACACGAATTGGCTGGTTAAAATATCGAGCCTAAAGAGCCAAAAAATTTATAAATGAGCCGCTTACGAATAACAAGTTAAAAGTATTAGAAAGAATATATATATATATATATATATAGAAAATAATTTTATAAGATCGTACGTATTAGATTTTAATTTAATGGTTAAAATTTTACATATAAATAAAGCTTTTTACAATTGAGTTGAAATTTATATTTAAATTGAGCTAAAAATTAAATAATAAAAATCTGTATTATATATATATATAATTATTATTTATCTGCATAAATATAAAATATATATTTATTCAAGCTGTTATCAAGCCGAACATGAGTAAGTTAATCCTAGATCATTTCAACTCCTTTACTAAACTAAAGGATTCGATCTCGAGCTCATTTTAAGTCCAATACGAACCGCTTACGAACAGAGAGTTAGGTTGTCGACGCTATTCTAAACTCTATAATTGAGAATTATTTGATAAACGTGTTAGTTGTGTCAATTTGAGCATTGACCTACTTTTGATGTGTGTTTCCAGCTAACCAAAAAACATGTTGACACCAATTTCGAATTTCAAAATGTGATTGAACATTTTAAAATACGTACTGTATTAAAAATTTCAAAATAATTTCAAAATAATTCTATAAAAGTTAGTGAAAAAGAGAATTGGAAGAGAAGAACTTGGGAAAAAATATCCCAATAAGTTATCATTTTCTCACATGAGTGAAAAATTAGTGAAAAAAAAAAACTCACAAATGAACTTGTTCATAAATTTTAAGCAGGCTACAAAAAATTTCAAATACTAGTTTCTAAAATTGAGATTGGCTGCTACAGTTTTTTCTCTAATGCTTAGCATCAAATTCTTTATAGTATTATTAATTAAAATTATAAGGACATTTCTAGTATTATATTTTATTCATTATACATAATTATGAATAAATTATATAACATAAATTATTACATAAAATTAACTATTATATAAAATAAAATAAATATATACTAATATAAATTAGATTGTTATATAAAATAATTTTATAAATAATTTTATATAAAATCTATTGATATAAATAAATTATTTTATAAAACATGTTTAGGCTTATTTTGGTATTAAGGTCCATCTGCCGCTATTAGATAAAATGGAATTGAGATAAAAATATACAGAGTTATACTTCTGCGTTCTTCGGTGAGACTGCAAAAAATATACAATAACCGACTCATTGTGCGTGATATGCGAAATACAATATTACGTATAATTTCTGTCCGTTTGGTTCCTGAAAAACAAATTTTTTGCTAAAACATGGATATGGTGTAGTGTAGAAAAAGCCTTTTCTTTTTTGCTTTTTTTTTCCAAATTTTATAAAAAAAAGGCTCTTCACAAAATTTTTATTTCTTTTTTTTTTTCTAAAAAATAAATTTTCATACTTTTCCAACAAACAGGCTATAAATAAATGATCTTATGGAACAGCAATTTTAATGGTGTCTCAATTACTGCATTGCAGATTATGATAACCTGATTTAAGTTTGGAAATATTAATTGGGTTAGAAGAGTGATGGGAAACACGAAACTAATTAAGATAAAAACGCACAGAACTTATCTGAGTTGGCTATCCAATCTTTCAAAATCATAATTTCACTGTTCAATCTTTCAATTCATTTAAATTGAATCAGTTAAATTTGAGTACGTCATTTATCTTTATAGGCCTTATTAATATATTTCATATAATTCTGGCAACTCTAAATTTATTCCAATAAGCAATAAGCTTAAATTTTGAAATCAAAGTTCTGTTAACCGACTCAAATTAAATAAAATGAAAGATTGGACAGTAAAATCGAAATTTTGAAAGACTTCGCGGCAGACTGCCATAATTCAGATAAGGGGTTAAAAGCAGTCAAATCCTGATGATAGCTTGACAAAATAGACAACATAAGTTCCAAAAATTCAGTCAAATAGAAACACAAGAGGACTTTTATTATCACTTGTAGGATAATGAAAGCACTTGTGCCGTACAATTAGGCAATAGAAAAGCGAAATCTTCAGGAAGTTCATAGAAACTCAAGGCAGTGGAACAGACCTTTTGGTGCTTTTGACTACGGCAGCAGATCTTCCAGAAACAGAAGAGTACTCAGATAGCTGTTTTGAACTTTGAACTGCTACCAAACACAAAGGTAAAGGTGCACTAAATGAAAAACTTTGGAAAGAAAAAAAAAAAAACTAGCATTTATTTCAGATCAGTATTGCAAACAAAGAATCTCAAATGTTGGAAATCTAAAATCATGATTTTGCAAGCGCGAAAGTATGATGATGCGCCCTAATCACGTAACAGACAATCTCATGCCTTAGTTTTGTAGAATTGGAGAAGGCCTTAGGCCTGAACCTGCTGTATCTGCAAAAGTGCTGTTTGATTAGAGTTGTCCAAATTATAAACAATAATCGCTTTCGCAAGAAACACAGCTTCCAGCTGTAGCAGAATCGCAAAACCAGAGAGTATACACTTTCAGCAAAAGCTCCTAGCTTTCGATTTATCAGATAAACACTTGAAGAGTTTTATATCGGATAATCACGTAACTCGAGCAATCAATGCGTATGCAACAAATACGAGCCTCGACAGGATTCTGCGAAATATGCAGTAAACACGGGCAAATTACAAGTAGGCCCGGATCAAAGCCGCAAAGAAAGAGCGAATCAGGATCTGCAATCGACTACAGTTCAGCCAAAGCATTCCGCGCAGTCGTATCGCAACTCGATTTCAAGAGGAAGAAGTTTGCATCTACCACCGAATGCGAACAAAATAAGAAAAATGAATATATATATATATATTGTGAATAAAATTGGGACATGTTTATGGTTAATCAACTGATAATCTGAACTGATACCGACTACTAGTACTAATCATCATCGACGTCGTCATTGCCAAAATTTCAGATCAAAAGTATTAGCTAATCAGGAAAATAAGGCAGAATGAAACTGTTAAAACAAGAAAAAGAAACCAAATCCGAGGTAGCAGGGCATCTGTATGTGTTACCATTTTTCCGCAGTTCTTCGAATTCACTAGGCAGTGCGCGAGTGCGCGAATTGCGAGTGCCCTTGCTGCCTCTTGTTGTTTGCAGTAGTTCTATCTATCTATCTATCTAATCTATATATGAGAGTTACCGTCACCTGTTCGAGGAAATGCCTGTACTTGCTTGCTAGTCCTCGGATTCGGAGGCGGCCGTTGTGGCGGCGGTGGAATGGAGGTGGAGCTGGGGGGGAGGGACGGGGTAGTCGCGGGAGAAGCAGGCGTCGCAGAAGGTGGGGGATTCGTCGCCGAGGAGGGAGCGGAGCTTGTCGAGGGAGAGGAAGGCGAGGGAGTCGGCGCCGATGAGGCGGCGGACGCCCTCGGGGTCCATGCGGTTGGAGACGAGCTCGGCGGAGGAGGGGGTGTCGACGCCGTAGTAGCAGGAGGCGACGACGGGGGGGCTGGCGATGCGGACGTGGACCTCGCGGGCGCCGGCGCCGCGGAGGAGGCGGACGATCTTGGAGGAGGTGGTGCCGCGGACGAGGGAGTCGTCGACGACGACGACGCTGCGGCCGCGGAGGACGCCGGGGACGGGGGCGAGCTTGAGCTTGACGGCGAGGTCGCGCACGTCCTGGGAGGGCTGGATGAAGGTGCGGCCGACGTAGTGGGAGCGGAGGAGGCCCTGCTGGAAGGGGACGCCGGAGGCCTCGGAGAAGCCGAGCGCGGCGTAGAAGCCGGAGTCGGGGACGGGGATGACGACGTCGGCGCCGGGGGCGGGGGACTCCTCGGCGAGGGCGCGGCCGAAGGCGGAGCGGGAGGCGTGGACGGGGCGGCCGAAGACGACGGAGTTGGGGAGGGCGAAGTAGACGTGCTCGAACACGCAGGCGCGGCGGGGGCGGCGGGGGAGGAGGCAGAGCGAGGACACCGACATGTCGCGCGCGTCCACGACCACGAGCTCCCCGGGCTCGACCTCGCGGACGTACTCGGCGTCGATGAGGTCGAGGGCGCAGGTCTCGGAGGCGAAGGCGAGGGCGCCGTTGGGGCGGCGCCCGAGGACGAGGGGCCGGAACCCGAAGGGGTCGCGCACGGCGAACAGCTTGTGGGGGGAGAGGAGGAGGAGGGAGAAGGCGCCCTCCAGGGCCTCGCACGCGCCGAGGATGCGGGAGAGGAGGGGGCGGGACTGGGACGCCGCGATGAGGTGGAGGAGCACCTCCGTGTCGGACGAGGTGTTGAAGATGGAGCCGCGCGACTCCAGCAGCGCGCGGAGGGGGCGGTAGTTCACCAGGTTCCCGTTGTGGGCCACGGCCAGCTGCCCGAACCGGTACGAGGCCAGGAAGGGCTGGACGTTCGCGGCGGCGGCGGAGGGGGAGCCGTCGCCGGAGGTGGAGTAGCGGACGTGGCCGATGGCGGACCCGCCGGGGAGGGACGCGAGCAGGGCCGGGTCCGAGAACACGTCCGTCACCAGGCCCAGGCCCGTCACCGACCGGAGCCGCGGCGGGGACGACGACGGGTCCGACGCCGCGATCCCGGCCCCCTCCTCGCCCCGGTGCTGCAGCTTCTGCAGCGCCAGGTAGCAGAGCGACGCCGCGTCCGGGTCGCCCACCACCCCCACCACCCCGCACTCCTCCCGCGGCTTGTCCATCGCGAAGTCCACCTCCACGAACGGATTGGCCTCCTTCTCCGCGGGACCGGCGGCGGCGGCGGCGGCGAGGAGTTGGAGGGGGCGAGGGGGGCGGCGGAGGAGGAGGGGGGAGGGGAAAGGCGCGAGCTTCGGAGCGCCGGAGGAGGAGGAGAAGGTGGCGGTGGTGGTCGCCATGGATAAAGGTGGGAGCTTTGGAGAGGAAAGGAGGAAAAGGTGGGAGCTTTTTGCGTTTATTGGTGTTTGGGTTTGTATATATAATTTAATATATATATTTATATCTATAGATATAAGACCTACGTAGAGGAGGAAGAGGAAGAAGAAGAAAATACGGAGTAGGAGATAGAGAGAGAAAAGGGCGGATTCGGAGAATTTAGTTATTAATTTAATTTATTTCTTTTTTTTTATTAGAGTTCTATTCCTATTTGGACAAATAAAAGATATAAAAGATTCCTAATATATTGAAAATCAAAATTTATGATGATTGTGTTACTTTTGTATTTTTCATGTGTTATTTTAAATTTGAATTTGAAGATTCATAATTTTTTTTTGCTGAGATGAACTAATATACCATATCAGTTTCATATCTGAATATCTATCTAAAAAGTTATTGATATTTGATAATTATGTGGTTTAGAAAATTCTACTTTTTCAAATTCAACCGCCATAATTTATTACTTCTTTCCCTATCTAAGTTTTGTGATATGTAACATTCATTATTTTAATAGCAATAAATTGTAAGACTGAGAAAATATTTATAACTTCGTATTATTTTCTGGAAAAGCATTAAAAACCTATTTTCAAAGTTCACCATGTTAATACAAATTTCAAACCCGTTACATTACAATTAAAGGTCTATTTTTTTTTTTAAAAAAACATATTAATTGCAATCAAATTAACTTATATAAGGTTATATATGTATGGTGATCTAAATTGACGTAGTTTAAAGGGAATCAAGGTCAAAAAGTGAGCGTAGTGAATCACGCAATCCTAGCCCTTCGTTTTGCAATGGCCAAAAAGGAATAATCGTATTATTTACGCAGAGATATGAAACCCTAACACTCCGCCGCCATAACATCGGAGAAACCATTCCCTGCACCTGGCGTATATCCATACGTATTATGCACCTCATCCAAGTATTTACTGATATTTTAAAAATTAAAAAATTATAAAACAAAAATTTAGGAAACTTAACTTTACCACCCAACTTTTCAATTTATTTGAATTGAATTGGTCAATGACACTTTAAATTTAAAATTTGAATATATCATTTATTTTTACAGATTTAGTTAGCATATTTCATGCAATCCTCGCAACTATAAATTTATTAAAGTAATGTTATTAGTTTAATTTTAAAGTCGAATTATCGTTGACAGACTTGAACCAAAAATAATTTAAAAAATTATATAGTAAAATTAAAATTTGATTTAAAATGGTTCACGGTTCAAATATTTTTTACAAAATTTTGATCTACTAAATAATCGCTGTAACATCTAAGAAAAAGTATATACAAATTACAAATTTTAAATATTTATTAGCTAGATATCAAGTAATCTAAAATTATCTAAATAAAAAACTAGTGTCTAAATTTGCTAATACTTACAGATCTCACGTCATTTTCACAATATAAATATCCAAGTAATCAGTACCGCTAACACAATCAAAGTGATTTGAATTTACACATTTACAAATTTTATAGTTTACAACATCATGATCTTATACACACTTTTATTCTTGCAAAATTTCAAATAGCTTAAATCTCTTTTTATGCAGTGCTTGATCGTCTGATCAAATGTCCTATACGGTGAGTTGCTACATAAATAAATATCATATTTACCGAACACGGTCAAACAGATAAAAACTTAATATTTATATTTAAAGAGTATATAATAACTTAATATTATCCATACCACATTTAAAAGATAGGACTTACGAGTCCTCAATTAAAGGCTTAATGGTTGGGCCACTTGAAATTTAAATTCAAAACCTAATTTTTCATTTTTTAAAATGAATTTATTTTCCAACTGAATAGCTTACTATTTCCTAAGGAAAAAAAATAAAAAGAAAAAAAAGCAAACAGGATTTTATACAGGGCATTGGTGTACGAGATCGTCTAAGACCCGGTCATCTGCACTAATTCCTATCGGATCGCTATTTTTGAACGGTACTAGGGCTCGAGAAAATGGCGTCCCACGGTGAACGTCCGACTACTTTATTCCGCCGTCTTTACTTCGTGCCGTTGCGTGGACCGCGTGGGAACCTCCTTGGGCAACGATTTCTTGCTGTGGCGGGCCCCAACACAGAACCTACTTGCTAAAATATACAAAAATAAAGGGAAGACTCAAAAAACCCCCCCTGTGGTCGGTGCATTCTCCTCCCTCAACTTTTTTCACCCTGCTCTGTGTTAAAACGTATCAATTTAAGACCCCCTGTGGTTTCATTTTTATCTTTTCGGAAGCTTTTTCGTTAATATTTCGTTAAATTATATACAAAAAACTTCAGATAACCATCTATATTTATCGAATAGTCACTTTAGTATTCTTTAATTTTAACTTTGTCACTGATTTTTAAAAAAAATAATAATAAAATTGATAACAAAAAGATAAAAACGAAACCACAGGGGGGCAAATTGATACGTTTTAAACCACAGGGTAGCAAAGTGAGAATGCACGAAACCACAGGGGGGTTTTTGAAGTTTTCCCAAATAATAATAATAATAATAATAATAATAATAATCTAGGGAATTCTCTTTTAAGACTTTTCTTTTTTTTTTTTGTATTTTCCCTTTTTAGAAGACTTTAATAATAAATAAATGGTTGCCCTAAGTTGAAAATACTCTCCTATTGACTTTTATGACTGTAATAGGAAAAAAGAAAAAAAAAAACTTCCCAATTACATGAATTTTACTAATGTACTCGCACTAATCCTTAAAATATTAAACTTACAAATGAAAAAGAGAAGATAATATATTATATGCAGGTTAAGATTCTTATTTTAATTTAGGGGCAATTACTTATATATCCCTGAAAAGTTCCTGACTTTCCGATTTACCCCTCTTAGAAGGCTAATATTGAAAATACCCTTTCAACGTTCCAACCTATTTCTAATATACCTCTAGAGTTAAAATCTATTAATTAACTCTGTTATCTCTATAAAATTACTATTTTGCCCTTTCAAATATACCCTTCCACTATCACTGACTTTCTTATTTGCCCTTAAAGTTAGGGGCACAAAAAGTATTTTGACTTTTGGTCTTTTCCAATATACCCCTTTTCCAAATATACTCATTTACCGTCACCAACATTTCTTATTTGCCCTTAAGTTAAGGGCAAAATTGGTATTTTAATTCTTTTTAACTGTGGTATATATTTAACTCACGTTTAACCCAAGTTAACTTAACAGGAAATAACTGCAGGGGTATTTTGCAATAACGGTGGAACATATCAGAGATATTTTAAAAAGAAAAAAAAGGAGGGATAAATCGAATATTTTCAAACGTATGAGGGGTATATAGGCAATTATCCCTTTAATTTAATGTAACATTGTGTGATGGCACATGAATCATATCTTGAGCAAAATAACCTACTTTTCCTTTCACGAGCGTAGCTAAATAAGCCTATTTGGATGCATGAATATCTTTTCCAATATATATAATATTTGACGGATGAACAGTCTGATAAAATGTCTAAAATGATATATCATATTCGACATTCAAATAATTTGTTATGAATAAGATAAATAACTCGGCAGGAAAAGACGATAGCCTACAAAATCATTGGCGCCAAGAACTTTGAAGAAGCAAAAGAATGAAACTTTTTTACTTGTACTGAATAAGTTACTTTTTCGCTGAATAACTTATTCCGACATACAAATAGGGCTGACATATGAGTGATGGATTGCAAAGAAAAGTGGGATATTTGATAAGAACAAGAGTAACTTTTTTTGTTTTCCAAAAGCTGTTTGGATGACTTTTATATAAAAATATAAAATGCAGCAAAAACAATCTCATTCCTACGTAATTTGGGGAGAAGATTTAAAAGAGCTCAAAACTATAAAATTTTGGAGTAAAATAAGAGCAAACATTTTAGCCATGCATTTCCCTGTAACTCTATCTCTCTCTCTCTCTCTCTACAATTGGAACTTACACTGCTCTAAACATCTCAAATACAAAGTTTTTTTTCACTTAAAAGTAATATGTTTTAAACAAATACTATACCAGTAATAAAAAAAACCTTTGAATTAAACTCTGGCATTCCCAAACAGTCCCTAAATTGTTACTTGAACAAAGTTTTCACTGTTCTGGAGATTTTTTTTTTTTTTTTCCACATTAATATCTGAAGATGCAGTTAATAATGGACTGGCCACCCAGAAGAAGTACATTGACATTGGACCCAATAATTCTTTTGCGGAGGCAACTTTCAGAGGAAAAGGCCAGAAAGAGACCCAATTCCAATTGCAAGGAAAATTATTGACTGCGCCGAGCATAGAAGTACATCTCATATACCGCACATTTAAAACTCTATTGATAAAGTCCTCAAAATTAAAATTTAACTTATTAGATATGTTTTACGACACATTTAACGACCCGCTTCCCAAGATGTCATCCATCACTTAGCCCACACTTCAACTAAATGGGCATCTTAGACGTGGTAGCCCATTACACCAAATCCATCGGCCCAAAATGACTAAACTCCGTTATCTAGTCTGGTCTACTTAGCCTTATATATTCATGCACCATGGATTTTACATCCGATGTGAGACTATTCTTAGCCCCGGAGAGTCACATACTACCAATCACATACATAGCCTAAGATTTCCAGCCAGTCTATGATAACATCCTCAAAATTAAAATATAACTTATAGGATATGTTTTATGACAATTAAAAGTCCTATATATCAAAAATCATAACATTTGGTCAAAGATTTTCTATGAATTCTGCTGTTGATTTTCGCAACTTCTTGATGCCTAGACAATGAATTTTCAAAAGGCGTGCTTTAGATGTCGTAGAACACTAATCATCATAAGAAATAAGGTGTGGTGTTTGGAGATATATGTATATACACCCTGTGCTGGCAATAATTTTCTCCAATTGCAAGAGGGTCTGAAACTGACCCACACAAACTGAGCAACCAAATCCTTATCCTGGCTTTTATGTCCACCTATAAACAAGAGGCAGGGACGCACTACTGCTACACAACTGGATATGAGAGAGAGATAGAAAGAGGTGTTTGTGTTGGTATTGTGTTAGCCCTGTTTAATGATAAAGTGGGGAACCCACAAAATAATGAAATACAGAATATTCCACTTGTTGTTTACTACAACCCACTACCTGATGAATGTGACCATCTCTGACCATTTCTAACCTTCTAACACGACATAATCTCTTTGAAGTGTTCGTGTAAAATAGTTGTTAATACCTAGCTTCAGAAGCAGCTTCTCTTGTACAAAAAGTAATATCCAGGAATCAGCAACCAGATGTTCAATGTTACGAAAGGACGTCGACTGAAGTTGTTACTGGAAATTTTTTGTTACCCAAGCAACTCTAATCAGATAACACTCATACGCTTCTACCTATTTGAGAAGGAATTACTGCTTAGACCTCAATTGCCACATCATTCATGTCACACCTTTTAAAGACAACATTAAAAAGGTTTACCTATAACCTAGACTTGATTTTTTTTTTTTTTTTGGTGACTTTCTGGGCTTTTACATTCTTTCGTTACCAACAAAATAACTTTCTCAATCACCAAAGAGTCGACTTTTTTTGTGCAGTTTATTGAACCAGGTTCATGATAGAGAATGCCTTGTTGAAGCTGTTGCTGCTGGAATTAATTTATACAGACAGTTTCTTTTTCCTCGATGTCATTTGTTGACAAAAGAAGAGACAAGGCAAGAAGCCATTCAAGGACTTGGATGCAAATCAATAGCTTTATTTACTCAAATTGTATAACAAGAATCATTAAGTTATTCTTCCAATTATTGATGAAATCACTAATTGATTCCGACCCTGATAAACTAAGCAAAGAAAAGATCAATCGCTAGGTAGAAATGACCTACCATCTTAATGAATGAGAAAACACAGCTTAACAAACAAAACAAGGAATAAAACTTCAGCATAAGAAAGGGCGATACCATTAAGCTGAGGCGCTCTTCTTCTGCTGGAAAATGACAGCATAGATGGGAACAGCCACCCCGATGCTAAAGGCTGATAGCACCGAGAGGGACATCTTAAGCTTCTGATGCTTCATCCGATCCAAGTTGTACATGTGCTTTGCGTGTTCATAGAATGGCGCATCTCCATGGCCATGTGCTCCGCCCATTCTCTTTACCCCAGTTGAGTGAAACCCACGAGACACTGAGAGAACCAGAAAAAAAACCAAGATGAGAAAATAAGATCATTTAAGTTGAGCAGTAACAGGGAAATGAGAAAGTTCGATCTTATCATTTTAAATTGAGAAAATGAAGTAATATAATGCACCCTTTTCCAATGTGACGACTCTAATGTAATTAAACGAGCCCCATATACTCGAAGTTATAGCGATAACCAAATAGCTAGCCACTTTAATGCTAGTGAAGATTGAAGAAATGTCTTTTGCAACTAAAATTAACATAAAAACAAAAAGAGCTATGCTCGGAATGAACATATGCTCCAGGTCCAGGTATTAGCAGCAAATTTCCACAAAAGATCACGTTCCATTGGCCACAGTAATCAATTTAGTAGTATGGATTAGCATCAAAACTCACTATCAATACAACAGGATGAATCATTGGGGTCCTACACGAGAGAAAGGGTAATTAAATAGAACATTTCAAACAGAAAAGACAAAAAGTCCTAGCCCGCCACAAGGTAAAGGTATGCTTATACCAAAAAAGTACATACCTTCCAATTTATAATTTAAAAGGAGATCAAAACAGTTTATTTTCAGGAATTCAGCCCAACCCCCTTCATCCCTTAACCTAGAAACATTACCAATTTCGTAAAATATCTAAACAACACATCACAAAAAGAAATTATCAATTTACCACACCAGTCAAGATCTTGTCTATGAAGCATCATATTTGACATCAGAAAATGCCAAATTACTCTTCCGATTATATAACCAACCTACTGAGTTATTTCTCTAGAAAAGCATTCCAATAAGAAGATCCTGGGTCCAGACTCTTAATCCAGCTATTCGTAAATTCCCAAGGATAATTCCACGAGTCCTTTGGGCGTCAAGCATGCATGGCTTAACGCAGAAAGAAACATCTCTTAGATTGTAAGATGATGTTTAAGAAAGTACGCTAACTGTGAAAAACTTTACCTTCCTGTGTAGATTCAACAAAAGGTTACATATGCATCCAAAATCATCTTTCATGATTTCTTCAGTAAGAAGAATGGAGAAGATATGTAATTGGAACTGAACTAACATAAATAATCACGGCTTATCGTCAACAACATATTCCAATGCTTTAAATGTAATAACTAGACCACTTACAGGGAAATTTTGAGAATATTTTTTACTGTAGCAGAATAGAAGAACAATTGTAATTTGGTTTACTATTATATTGGACATGATGACTACACCACATGAAATACTACTTAGCAAGCATATTAATACAAAACAAATACTTCAAGCTAGTTTTTAATCATTATCTAAAGTTTCGCCAAAAACTCTGAAACCAGCCAAAACATTTCGGTTTCAGTGGGTGCCAGCACAAAACTAGGGACCAAAACAATTGAAGCAGAAACACTTCCGCTTAGGTTATAAGAGTTTAGAAACTTCAGATATTCAGTAATCACAGAAAATTAAAAAAATTAAAAACTTCATAGATATTGATAAATATAAATTGAAAAGGAAAAAAAATACATGAGAAGGAAAAAAAGAAAAAAGAAAAAGAACAATAGACATTGTCGTATTATGTCACTAAATCCAAGTGCTTACAGTAATCTACCATATAGCAAAAACCACCACATTGCAGGTAAACGTTTGTTATATATTTAATTAGGTGTAACCAATAATGCCAATTCATACAAGCAAGGATGAGTTGCATCAATAATTAACATATATCTTTTTCCTTTTTCTTTCTTTTTTTTTTTTTTGCCACTTAATATATATCCTTGATCCTTGATAAGATTAACAGAATCACTACTGTAGTTCACCACATTCTGAGTTCTACTAAAAATTTCTTCCAAATCAACTCAAACCCCACTTACTAACGATTCCAAATAATAAACTTGATAATATTACAATTTCAATTCCTTAAAATTCTACGATTTGAGGCATCCAAACAAGGTGATCATAAGATTATGTTCAAATAATAAGCCAATGAATCAACAGGGTAAAAAACAGATCTTTCCATTGCTTCTTGTGTCACTCATAGCAACCGATCTTAAAAATCCATCGAAACTAACAGGTAAAATTTTATATACCTCACCAGAACACTGCCGCATTAAACTTAGAAATTTTTTATCTAGTGTGTCCCAATTAACTTTTTTAACAGGAAAAATTCGCATCTAATAGACAAAATTTCTACTAGATGTGATAATCTATAAATCCCACCAGAATGCAACGAAACTCTCTCAGAATTCTCCAAAAATCAGAAGAAATATAAAATTCGGTACCAAAAATTACAATTCTCAGAGTTTAGACACCCATTTCAAAATGCACAAGGCATTGTTACCAAACTGATCATACGAAAAGCATCAACATAACACAAGGTTCGTCGATCTCGGACGAGACGCTTCGATCTCGGATTCGATTCGAAGACGATGCGATCACGGAATCGGAAAGAGAGACAGAGAGAGAAGGAGAAGGGGATCACCGGAGCGGCAGAGAGTGGATCGGAGGGCGGGGTTGAGCATCGCCATTGTCGTCGTCTTCGTCGTCGTCGTCGTCGTCGTCGTCGTCCTCGGCTTCGTTCGATCGTTGTCGCATCGTACACTCCGAAACGGGATTTTATATCGGGTCGAGGTTTGTGGCGGGTTTCGGGTTCACCCCCGATATCGTATACCGCTACGGTGTAGGCCCAATGGGCCGATCATTACCTAGACCGGGCATAAAAGTTTCGGCCCATAATAGTTTTGGTCCACACAACAATTTCCTCGGATGATCACAAATATAGTCCAATCAGAATTCGCCACGTGTCCGTCAAACGGCCCCAGCGAAAGGTTAATCTAGGGCCCATCAAAGCCCATTTTGAATATATAAGAGATAATTACATATATATCCCTTCAAATTGTAGATATGATATATTACCTCCTATAAACTTTGAAATATCACGTAAATATATATATTTTGGGAAAAGTCAAAACTCACCATCTATATTTTTTGGAAAAACTTCAAAAACCCCCCATGTGGTTTCGTGTATTCTCACTTTGCTACCCTGCGGTTTAAAACGTATCAATTTACCCCCCTGTGGTTTCATTTTTATCTTTTCGGAAGCTTTTTCGTTAATATTTCGTTAAATTATATACAAAAAACTTCAGATAACCATCTATATTTATCGAATAGTCACTTTAGTATCCTTTAATTTTAACTTTGTCACTGATTTAAAAAAAAAATAATAATAAAATTGATAACAAAAAGATAAAAACGAAACCATAGGGGGGCAAATTGATACGTTTTAAACCACAGGGTAGCAAAGTGAGAATGCACGAAACCACAGGGGGGTTTTTTGAAGTTTTCCCATATTTTTTTGTGTATAATGACTATTTTGACCTTATCATGGTAAACTAAAGCTATTTGCTTTGAAACCTATAATATTTTTAGGGTAAACTTAAAATACCACACCTGTAGTTTCATACGTTATCACTTTAATATTTTGTAGTTTAAAGTGTATTAATTTAGTACTATGTGATTTCATTTTTTTCTTTTCGTCAGTCCTTCTATTAACTTTTCGTTAAATCATATACAAAAAACTTAAGATACCCACCTATAGTTATCGAATATTCACTTTAATACTCTTTAATTTTAATTTTGTTACTGATTTAATGAAAAAAATTAGTGAAAGAGATAACAAAAAGAGAAAAATAAAATTATAGGGTATGAAAGTGATACATTTTAAACCCCGGATATGAAAGTGAGAAGTGCGAAACCGTAGAATGGTATTTGAAGGTTTTTCATATTTTAACTTACTGGTTTAATGAAAACTACGAAGCAAAGAAGGGTAAAATAATTATTTTAACTAAAATACAATCATTTTTAAACTGGTCAATGATTATATTTATAAATTGTTAAACTTTAGGGAATATATATACAATATTTTTTTAAGTTTGATGGAATAAAAATGCAACATTATAACTTTATAGAAA
Source organism: Ananas comosus (assembly GCF_001540865.1). NCBI lineage: Eukaryota > Viridiplantae > Streptophyta > Magnoliopsida > Poales > Bromeliaceae > Ananas > Ananas comosus. The sequence goes on from NC_033621.1 coordinate 13,217,772, forward strand.
TACATTTTTAATTGTCCCTGTAAATAAAATAACAAATAAAGTAAGTTTTGGAGACAATGTAAGTAAATGGATAAGGGACATGTTGGATAAGATTATTAACATATTTATTTAAATTTGAAAAATATAAAAATATTACAAAATGCCTAGGCAAAGAAAAATTTGAATTAGCTTCTGTATTATTATTATTATTATTATTATTATTGGGTGCAAGGTGTTAGATTTGTAATATTCTTCTTCAGATTCTTTTTTGCCATTTTCTTTGTCATTTATTGCTTATATATGTGACATTAACTATATTTTCTTTGTCTTTTATAGTCTTATTATTATCTTATTATTTTTATATTTTTTTGGGACTTTGCTGATTTGTTCTAAACTATACTTCTACTGTAATCAAACTCTATTTTTCTATATAAATCTGCAAACATATTTTTTTAAAAAAAATTGAATGGTTGATGATTAAATTGTTGATTATCGGTCATTCTCAAAAAAATTAAGTTTTTGAAAGCAACAATTGTTTTATATTTTTTGACATGGTACCAGAGCAAGAGAAGGTTCTAAATTCAAATCTCGACCAGCTCCCAGTTTCGTATAATTTTCTATCATTTAATTTATGCCAACTTCGTGGGAGTGAATGTTTTGAATATAAAATATTAAAAATATTATTCTGCAAAGTTTTTGCAGATTATTTATAGGCTAGCAATCTATCAAATACATGAAAGGGCATTTTTTAAACTATGTATGTGCACTTATAATAGAACTAGGCTGAAATACTATCAATAACACCAAACAATTAGTGCTATTAGTTTTTTAGCCCTTGGATTGAGAAATGTGTGGTTAGGATGACGTGGGCCGCATAAGGTTGAGTGGGTGGTTGGTTGAATAGTATAATTTAACGGGTAAAAATAAATAAAGAGTTAAATCTAGTGGTGGAAAACTCGATAGTACCAAATCCTTGGTGCTATTGATAGTATCACAGCCGGACTCCCTATAATAACCCTCCACATTATATTTGTTAACAATTTGATTGTACATAATTGTAAATAGGCTCCTAAAATTTACTCTCCTTTTTTTTTAAAAAAAAACTAACACTTGGTAACCTTTCATTTGTCTTAATTTGGGGCAAATAGTAATTACTATTATAAACTCTGGCAAAAATCACTAATTATTTAGTGAAATATTTAATTCCATCGACTACAATAATTTAAACTAAAGTAAATAAAAGTGGAAAATAAAACTTGAGCAATACTATCTGTATATCTAAAAAGAGAATGTAAATCTTATAATCTATTTGTTCAAATATCAATATATTTTTAGTAATTTCATTAATTTTTTAATATTAAAATTTGAAAAGGAATGTCTAAATTCTTAGATAGATAGAGCAATATTACTTGCACCCAATATTTAATTTGCTCATATAGTGTTTTATTTTGTGCTAATTTTTATAGAGCAATGTTACCTGTACACCTATTTATGCGATATAAATTTTTTGCCTCACTCATTCAAAGAATATTCAATACCTACTAGTCTTAACATCTTTGTTTCTTTTTTTTTTTTTAATACTAAAAACTTAAAAGGGATTTATAAATCTATTAACGCATCTTTTTCACACCGAAATATAAGACGAATTCAGAGAGATTTCGCCAACAAAACCATAGGATAAGTCGCAAATCTAGGATTAAAAAAACTTATAAATTTTCAATAATAATAATAACTAGTGTAGGGACTCGCGTGATGCGGCGGACAAAAATATTTTAGTAAAAATTTACAGATTTAATAAACAGATAAAAATGTGAAAAAATTTAATAATATGAAAAACACAAAAAAAAACTTTTAGAACGAAATTACAATCTAATGGAAACAATGTAAGAAAAAAAAAAAAAGAAGAAGTATAAGAGTAAGAAAAATAATTATATAAATAGCCTAAAAAGATATTTAGAATGTCGTGAAAAAATTATAACAAATAATAAATGATTAACTGAAGAGGCTAAAATTTATATTTAACTAATCATATAAAGATTTATCTGTCCTATTCTCTTTCTTAACTCAAATCAGATTTCTCTTAAACATCAACTATTACTGCGTTTACCTATGAACATCAAAATTTTAATGCCACAATAGAATTAGTACAAAATGCAAAGGAACTGAAGAAATAGCAAGGAATATATGACGGCCATGAAAATAAATTTTAAAAGTAATAATAGTTAGTTTTAACTATCTAAATTGTAAAGACCCATTTTCATACATCCATAAACCAAACAATCTATATATTATATTAGCTTGTTGATGCAACAGGATAATTTAATCAGTGTTCTTATTAATTTTACTTTGTCAATTTTTATGTAACTCAAATAACTTAATTATAAATAATAGTGTACAATAAAGAAAAAACTTAAAGAATAAATCTTTCTTTCTTTATCACTTATTATGAGGCAACGCTTCGTAAAAAGTAGAAATTAATAATGCAGGAAATCAAAGAGGTAACGATTTTACGGGGGAGATGAATAGGCACACTATGGAGAAGCGAACAAAGAGCGAAGTGATTGGAGCATAACATTTAATAAGGGGGAAGCCGAAGAGGCAATGATGTTACAGGAAATGCGAGCGGACACACTGTGGTGGAGCCGACGAAGTGCAAAGCGATTGAAGAGTAGAAATCGGAAAAGAAAGAGACTCTAGAGGTGGGTCCCATGGGCAAAACTTAAGGAGATCATGCCATGTGGACTAAGATTATGGAGATTAATAGTGTTTTATAGATAATAACAGAAAACTAATACATCTAGCTTTTAGGTGTAGAGGTGGCATTGGTCTTTATACATTTAGAATTAATGTCAACCATCAAAATCATTAATCTACTTGCCAAAGTGCAAAATGATATGTCATGTGATGGAGATGTTATTAGAGGAGATTCAACAATAAAGTTTAGGGCAATGTGATAATCCTATATATGATTTAAATCCTTTTTGAGCATTTGGATAATGTTTGTGTACTTGGATAATGACAACTCAAACATATATATATATATATACAACTAGTGAACTATTGTTTGTTGATTGGTTATACTATATCATGAATATTTCCTTTTTATTCCAATGATTAAAGTAACAAATAATTATAAAATATTAAGATAACTTGCACCAATAGTCCCAAAATAAACTTTTAGATAAGTCTCATTCTAGTCCTCAAATTTTCAACTTTAACATTCGAAACTCTAGTCTCGTGAAAATATTTCATTTCAATTCAGTTCTTGTTCTAGTATTTTTTCCACTGGTAAGAAAAAAAAATTAACAAATTATCGACAGAGAAATACAATTGTACGCTCGAGAGTGGGAGTATAAATTTTGAACTCACCTATCCAAAGATTCAGAAACACTTTTTAGAATTTTAATAGTATTAAAGAAATATTGGTAATATTGATGTAAAATTATGAGTAATTAATTTGATTGATTATGTAGGATAAAATTTCTAATTTAATAAACAAAATTCAGTAATAAAATAAAGGATATTGCATGATTCATAACTTATAGATCACAAAAAAGTATGATTTTTAATTTATGCGTGAAAGGGATGCAATTGGATTTGGGGTCTAAATAGAATGATAAATGAGTGCCAAACATATACATATTATATATAAAAAAAATTTGTCCCAAATTCATTCCGATCCTTTAAAGAATAGAACGAAAGGTGGAGAATAGAACGAAAGGTGGAGGACTCCTCCTTTTTTTTTTTGTTGGTACATTTTATTATTATATTATTATTATTAGATAAAGTTTTTTTTTCCATTGAATTTAGACCACAATGAAGTTACTTCTATTTCCTAGTATTCATGGCGAAGTTCTGTGAATTAACTCTTGGTTTAACCCATGTTTTCTTTTTGGCCGAGCTTTTAGTCTCATCTACTTGTACAGAATTGATAAAATTATATAACGAGGGTCGAATCATTATATTCTAGAGGATATAAGACAATATTCTGCTGCATCGGTTCGAAACTTTGCCAATCGCAGAAAGTTTGAATCTGTTTAAAGAAAGTGAATTTTTCGTGAATCGGTTTGATCGACTTTCGACACTTTTTTTTTTTATTTTTTTTTATTCTAATATCTATTTTTATGTATTTACACGAACACTTTTATCTGTCCTGATCTGTCAAAAGTTCACTCCAGTTAAAGATTCAAACGGGGCGGATCTGGAGATAGGAGCCCCGCCCCACCTTCCATCCGATTACCAAAATTCCGTCCCACCTTTCGCCCAGATCCGTGCCACGCTAAAATATATATTTTATAATCCATCCCACCTCATAACCCATTTTCCGCTGGCGCCCCAAATCCGCCCGGCTAATTAATACTTTTTTTACAAATTGTAATATTATTTTTTTTATAAAATATAAATAATAATTTTTTTAGTAATAATAAATAATATTATTAAGTTATATATATAATTAGTAACATCAATTATAAAAAAAAAAATTATCAATCACGATTTGAACTAAAATTCAAAAATTTCAAATACATTATAAATGAGAGCACCAACTTATTTATATTTTGAACTATTTATGAATATATTATTCTTTAGGAATATTTTTTAAAAATATAATTTATTTTCAGGGCTGATTCATAACGGATAATGGCGGGACAGATTCGAAGTGAATTCGGAGCTAGTAAAAAATTTTCTCCTTTCCCACCCCGAATCTGTCCCGGATAATAAAAATCGCCCTTTTTCCCACCCCAAATCTGTTTACTTTTTTTTCATTTACTGCCCTATTTAGGACGGATCGGAGCGGGTGCAACCCAAATGAAGAGTTAAGTAGGGATAAAACAAAGGGGATAAAATCCAACCCATCCTAAATCCACTCCACTCCGCTAAGAAAACAGGGCGGTAGGTGGAGAACCCTCCCACTCTCGGATCTATCCTGTTTGCATCTCTATATATATCCTTCAAATATTATAATATGCATCTAATAAATTAGATTTTTAAATTTGAAATTCATGTGCATGATGATACTGCTTTTTAGATGCTATGAATGATATGTAGAGATGCTTGTGAAATAAATTATAAATTATAAAATATTATTTGAAAAGCTCTACATTGGAATATTCTCTGCATATAGCATATAATATCCTACAAATTAAGCATTTTATTTACTTAATTGGCAAGATTTCTAATCCAAGTTGAAAAATTAATCATTTTGACAATTGGATTCACCAAAAGTGTACAAAAAAGGTGAAAATTAATCATTTCTAATCCAAGGTGAAAATATTTAATCATGGTTTTTAGTAGGCCATTAATATTTAATTAACTTGATATATTGTGTGAACAATTATTTGACCTTATCCTTTTGTTTGATTTTTTTTGGGGTTAAATTTTATATTTTTTTGGTCAAATTAGTTTTTGTCAAAACTGATTTTCTATTTGAACCTAAATTTTATGTTCTTGATGTTTGGTTTGGAGGAAAAAATGAAACAATTATTATATATTCATGTTCTATTGTTTGGCTAAAACCAAAAAAGAAAAAAGTATTCTATACTTTTTATTATATTATATATTTCATATATAAATATGTACAAACAAATAATTTAAAAATATATTTAATATTAATATGATGATTTAAATTTTTGACTAAATATACTTTCACTCACCATTGTTTTTAGCAATAGGATATTCCAATTAATAGTCGGATTTGTTAAACATGATTCGAACTATTTAAACTTTGTAACTACCAAAATTTTCGATTTTATTGCCGTAGTTACGAAGTGTCAAATTCATGTTATATTAGTCATTAAAAATTGTTAATTATTAAATCATTTGAAAGTTAGAGGAATAACATAAAAAATTTATAAATTTATAATATAAAAATTTAAATATTTTAGATCATATTTAATAGTTCTCGTCATCGATTTGAATGCCGCGAAAACAATGTGAATTACAATAACGTGGTTCATGAGGTTTTACACTTGGAACACTTGAGTTTTCGTTTTTCTACTTAAACTCTCATTTTTTTTTTTCAGAAATCTATAAAATTAATTTTAAAAAAATAATTTTACAGTAAAAAAACATTTTAAGTGAATTTTACTGCAAAACAAACACGCTCTTAACATAAGTCGTGCTATTTTATTTTTAAAAAAGTAAAAAATAAATATATTAAATTACTATTTCTCTTTCTTTTTAATTTGTTAGTTAATTTTTTTACTTATCGTAATAATAAGGTAAATTACAAACTCAGATTTAAAATATTTTTGATAATTTTGACCCAACTCAACACCCCACCAAGCACTTGTGATGTGAGTGTGACACATCCACAGTAACTCATTTGTTTAAAATTTTAAATTTTACAAATTTAAAATCTTCAGTAAAAAAATATTCAAATTATATATAAATTTTCTTCAAATAATACTCAAATAATATTTTATTGAAGGCGACGATAGAGATGTCAACGGGTCGGATTCGGGGCGAATTTTTAAAAACCCGAACCCGAACCCGACTCCAACTCTAAACCCGAGACCCAAATCCGAACCCGAACCCGACGGATTTTAAAAATCCATATCCAAACCCGAAACCGACCAAAAATCCGAAACCCGAACCCAAACCCGAACCCGAAAATTTGAACCTGAAACAATTATTTCTTTTTTCAATATTTCAAAATATATTATATTAAATCTAAATTTTTAAAATATAAATTCAAATATAACATCAAATATATATATATATATATATATATATATATATATATGGGGCAATTTCACCACTACCCCTCTCAAATATGAAANATATATATATATATATATATATATATATATATATATATAATTAGGCTACATACTATTAATAGCACCAAGTCATTGGTGCTACCAAGTTTTTGGCCATTGGATTAAGAGATATGCGGTTAGGATGATGTTGGCCCCCTAGGGTTGAGTGGATAGTTGGTTGAATAGTATGATCTAACGGATGAAAATGATCAAAAGGGTAGATCTAATTGCGAAAAACTTGGTAGCACCAAATGCTTCGTGCTATTAATAGCATAGTAGCCGGACTATATATATATATATATATATATATATATATATATGCATGATGCGACTGGTTACTAACACAGCATATATGCCACACAAATTAGAAAAGAAAAAAGAGAGAGAGGATCAAATAATAATAATAATAATAAAATCAGATGCCCAGATGCGCGCCGAGAAGTTTGAAAATTAAGATCAGCATAAATAGATGCATGGAGAATTTTATTCTCCCCAAATCAAGTTGATGAGGAGAGCCCACACAACAAACTGTGAGCTCCCTCCCCTATCAATAAGTGAGCCTATTGGACTCGCCCAATTGGCGAGAATAGCATCGACTTAAATAGATATATATAGTCCGGTTATTATATTCTTATGAGTATATGTCTTTCTGTATTCATAAATTTTCGGCCATTAGATCTACCTCTTTGACAATTTTCATCCGTTAGATCATACTATTCAATCAGCAAATCACTTAATTCTAGAAAAACACTATCATCCTAATCGGAAATCACTATTATACTAATCGAAGACCACTATCATTCTAACCGCACATTCCTTCATCCAACGACTGAAAAATTATGAGTACAAAAGAGACTATACTCATAAGAGTATAGTAGCCAGACTCATCCTTTTACATAGGTCTTTTTTATGATGTAAATTATTTTTAAGCGCTTAGATCTTCGTTTTGAAACTTCTATGATAGGTCAATTTTAGTTTGTGTAATAAGTTTGTAACTTAAAAGTATGTAGTTGAATTCTTACTCAAAGTAATTAATAATATCATGATAATTCAAGCACTATAATATGCATATGTCGTTAAAAGCACAACGGACCTAGGGCTTGATAGTTGAATCTAAGATCCTAAATTTTAAGCCTATATATATATATGGGGCAATTTCACCACTACCCCTCTCAAATATGAAAATATCATAAATACCCCTACAAAGTTGAAAATATCATATATATACCCCTTCAAATGCAAAAATTTTTCACAATTACCCTTCCATCTAACGACTGTTACTAAAACTATGGTTGAAGTTGGGTTAAATAAAAGTTGAGTTACAAAATGACTAATTTAGCCCTAAAAATGTTAGGTATTATTTTGATAGCAAATAATGAAATAATTAAGGGGCAATTTCATAAGTACCCTTCTAAATTTTAAAAATAATATCTCTAGCACTAATTATTAGTGGGTAAAAAATAAAGAAACCCCTCACTTGTAAATCATTTTGAACTAGAACCCTTTAAGTTTTATTTTTTAACACTAAAAGAGACCTTGAACTATCAGTTTTTTTTTATTTTGACTTTACTTAGTTAAAAGTTTTTTAATTGAGATCTCTCGCATGAATTTGATAAAATTTTTAATTTTGTTGGAAAAAAACACTCAATTGCTAAAATTTTTTAAAAAAAACACTTAGGTTGAGAGGGTATATATATATAAAGAGTTTTGTTATAATACTATCGGTAGTACAACTTGGGTTACTATGATTTGTTTTTGATGATAGAATTTCCAAATTGACAATTAGCACCGTTAAATATGATATAAACCATTTAAACTATCTGAAAATCAAATTTCACGCTTTTCTGAGTTACGATCATGTCGAAGTGAACTATAGATGAGAGGGTTTTCATAAAATTTTACTTTATTGTTAACAATAAATTTTCAATTAAAAAAATTTTGTTTAAGCAGATCATATAAGTAATACTCTAATATAGAGAATTTTGATATCAAAATATTTTTAGCATGAGATATGTGAGTTATTTAAATAAAATTTTTAAAAATAAATCTTTAAATAGTTAATGTTGAATTCTACTATAGACAAATTGCATTATAACTATGTATAATTTAAAAGCGAAAAATCATAATGAGATTTAACTATCACACTTAATAGACTATGGATCTTTAATTGTAATATTTTAGAAATAATGTTAAATTATTATGTGATTCAAATGTTAAAAATTAATCATATAATTAATCTTAAATATTAAATGTTTAAATTGTTGCTAGGGGTAAAATTGGTATTTATAAAATATTGGACGGCCATTTGACTGAAAGTTAAGCTAAAGGGTATCTGTGAATATATTTGGGTTTAAGAGGGGTATTGATGATATTTTTCAGTTTAGAGGGTTATCCATGAAATTATGATTTTTCAGAGGGGTATTGATGAAAGTATCCCTATATATATATATATATATATATATATATAAAATACAAAATAAATTTGGGTTCGGATTTGGGTTCGGGTACAATCAAAATTCATATCCGAATCCATATCCATACCATCGAATATATCTGTTTCATTCGGTTTCGGGTTCGGATAAAATTTCGGATATCCATACCTATTGGCATCCTAGACGAGAAAGACCCAGACGAGATGGTCCACCATGGACCCGGTCCATGCAATAAATACAACCCTTGGGAATATCCAATGGTTTTGGTCCACCCATTCCCCCAAAACATCAACAATCATTAATTTTATTTATTTATATTTCTAAGAAAAAAATAATTTTATTTAATTATATTTCCTTTTTTTTAAGCATATTTAAGAGAAATGCTATGCATGGATACCCCCTCAGCTATATGTGATTGTGAATTGGGCCCCTCAGCTTTGAACTTTCAATATTTCAGAATCTTATTTTTATTTAAATTTTTTTTATCAAACTAACAATTTTAATAAGTAGTAATTTATAGCTAATAGAATTACAATATTTGGCATAATTTTTAACTAGAATAATAACTCGAATAATTAAATTTTTTAAAAAGTTAAATTTGAAGCGGTTTTGTCTAAAAGTGCTATAATTGAGGGGTCTCCGTGTATTTTTTGGCACCAGCAATTATTATTTAACTTCACGTTTTTTTGCTGTAAAATTTTTTTGTCCTTATTTGCAAAAATTTTTAAATTAACCCCACTAATTAATAATTACAGAGTTTTCGAGGGATTTTTGTGGATAGGCTCAAACACGTACACAGCGCATTAATCTCTCTCTTCGATCTACGCCGCCATTGTTAGCGTCTTCGAGCTCCTTCTCCTTCGTCGTCCTCGTGGCCAACTTCTTAGCCCCCCTCTCATGGAAGCGGATGTTTCAATCCACTCGAGTTGGGGTGCACAGGTGGGGTTTTCTCTCTCTCAAACGCAGTAAAATTCGAATTTTTCCAAAAATTTCGCACCTTTTTCAGTTTCCACGCTTACCAGGTTGGAAAAGCCCTCCTCTTAGATCTTTTTTCTAACTTTTCGATTTAATTGTTTAAATTATGCGTGGATTTGCAGGTTTGGGATGGGTCGTGGGTTATAAGCGAGCTAGGGATTTGTTGATTGGGCGTGGAGTGTTTTTGGTTAAAAAAAAAAAAAAAAAAAGCTCTTTTTAGGGTTTTGAGGAGATGGGAATGTTGAATAATAATAGTGGGAAGAGGTATTTGTTATGCTCGTTTGTTATTGTTGCTGTTATCTACATGATGGCGGGATTGGGAGCTGCGAATGTGGTGTTGATGGGGAATAACGTGACCTTATCCTTCGACGATGTCGAGGCGAACTTCGGTAAGCTTCAAAATTTCACCTTTTGTGCTTGTTTGATCTGTGCTGAGTATAAATTGTGCTCATTTTTTGGTTTTGGTTGGTATCTATGGCTGTGTTTCATAAGTTGATTCAATTTGATGTTCACTTTAGCTTGGTCACTATGGTTTTATTGTAACTTAGTTTTCGGGAGTGAGAAATTCGGAACATCTATTATTTTGCGATCTTAGGTTAAACAGATTTGTCTATTTCTATGATGTTGAAGCTGTATGAAGTGCTGAGAAATAGCATGTTTGAAATTAGTGTGTTTTTATTCTGAATCAGTTGAAATATTACTCAATTGGTCAGTAGATCAAGTACTCGATTGCGCACCTCTCTATAAAGAAAAGGGATTTGCGTTGTTAATGGAGATTACTTTGATCCTTCGAAATCCTGGGGTTTATTTCTTTGGCAATTTAATGTGTCGAAGCTTCTTGTTCTTCTGTAATAGTTCTAATTAAGATGGCTGTTTTATCTGTAGTACACTTTTGGTCCCATACTGATGATCTTTTGTTTCTGCAGCTCCGCCAGTAAAAGGATCAGGCGAATGTGGTGTACTGTACATAGCCGAGCCTTTGGACGCGTGTTCTCCGTTCACAAAGAAAGCTGTGCAAGGTCCGGTTCCCCCGTTCGCTTTGATTATAAGAGGAGGGTGCACATTTGATGATAAAGTTAGATATGCACAACGTGCCGGTTTCAAAGCGGCAATCGTGTACGACAATGAGGATGGTGGTGCTTTAATCTCAAGTAATGTGCCTTTCTTATCGCTATTTCTCCACATATTTTCAAATTTTAAAGCCTTTTCTTACTCAGTTCATAGTAAATGTATGCGTGCAGTGTCCATACGTGTATGATAAGTAATGTTTATGCGCCAACGTGTTATTATTTTGTTTTTTTGTTAGCAAAACGTTCTAGTTTTGGGATTTGCAATGGGCCACTCTATTGCTTCATTTACATGCTCGTGTAAAAATTTATAAATGTTTGACTTTATGGGAAAGAACTTTAGATGATCAGCTAAGAAGAAAAACTTTACTAAAGCAGGTTAATTCTAAAGTAGGTCTCATTCGTTAGAAGAAAAAATGCTTCTCTCCTAGCCAAGGATTTACGTGCTGTGGTATGGGGTTGTGCCGAGCAGTTGCCGCCATGGTATGTGCCGTACCATGCCGTGCAGCGCCGATGTGTGCCCTTCACAAAAATATCTTATGTGCTGACACACTACGTTACAAACTATTTATTTTCTTAGGCATCGGTAGATTCTAATTGTTTATTGTATATCTTTGTCAAATATTTTGCACTTTATTAATGTAACTTCTCAAAGAAAGAGTATTTTAAACCATGCCATCGGCATGGGGGTCATATCATGTCAATATCTTCTCGGCACGGGGGCACGGCCTGTGCTGATGGGCTCTTAAATCCTTGCTCGTACTTTTCCACTGCACCTTGGTTGCTGAGTTAGAACTAAAACTTAAAACGTATAATTCTTCAATGTTCTTTCCCTCATTTTGCAACACATGACTGTTTAATTTAGGCTATTATTTAGATGAAATCGCAAAACAAATCTCACTTCCGATCTACTTACATTCCTTTTCAGTAAGTAGCCAAGCATTTTAAATATATAAAAAAACTTTGCAGTGGCAGGAACTTCAAGCGGCATCCATATACACGCCGTGTTCGTCTCCAAGGCCTCTGGCGAAACACTGAAGAAATACGCCGGTCGGACTGATATTGAATTGTGGATTATTCCGACTTTCGAGAATTCAGCATGGTCAATAATGGCTATATCTTTCATATCACTACTCGCAATGTCGGCTGTGTTGGCTACATGCTTCTTCGTACGAAGGCACCGAATAAGGCGCGAACAGCCTAGGGTTCCTAATATCCGAGAGTTCCACGGGATGAGCAGTAGATTGGTGAAAGCTATGCCGAGTCTCATATTCACTTCGGTTTTGGAAGATAATTGTACGTCAAGAACATGTGCGATATGCCTAGAAGACTACAATGTGGGGGAGAAGCTAAGGATTCTGCCGTGCCGTCACAGTATGTCTCTTAAGCATGCTATTCTTCTTCCTTTTTTTTTTTTACTCTTTGTGTTTCTTTAGCCTGCTTTTTGAAGTTACTAATCTACTTTGATAAGTCATTTTACAAAAGGGGCAAAGTGAAACGGTTGTTTTGCACGAAAAAATCAAAATAGGGAGGTTATGTTTTGTCAGATCTTTTTCAGCGGTTACGGAGGAAAACATGTTATATGATCAGGGACTACATTCCCTGTGAAAATTTCAAGGAGTAATGCTGGAATATTACAGGAACTATCATAACTTTTACCCTCTTCCGAAAATCAGTTGAATTTTTGCTCACCAGCTACATGGGTCAATCATATACATGAATGTCACAATTTTAACTTCACGAACTTGATAGATCCTCCACTTCCTAAATGATGTGATCAATCATCTTCCATGATTGTACTGCACAATCCATACAGATCCTGAGCAATTGCTGAATTATAATCATCGTTCTTTAGTAAGTCGTAGAAGTTTCAACAACACTCATTACATGATGGAATAGCCTTCTGTGAACTTGCTATGATGCAAAAGAAGAAACTAATGTAGCGAATTCGTTGGTATGCTTAGGACAGAGTTTATGCTCTTTCCAATTTTATCTGTTGGTTTATAACTTAGGATTCCGTGCTCTTTCATTGTATACCGGTGGCACTTTTTTCTTTTTTGGTGCAAAGGAAACCACTGTACTGCTTTTGAATGCTTAATAATTTAAAGTACTTTCTGTATAATGAATACAGCCTGTCCTTTACATTCATTAAGCTGTTCATTAAAGGACTTTCTGCATTATAGAACCTGCAAATCTGTGAAATTGTGTATCGTATTTATGTATGTGCCCTTCGCGACCATACGTATTCGCATCGAAGCCCCTTCCAGGGTAATATATGCAAAAGCCATTTTCGCAAGCAGGGTGCATGCGAATAATGTAGGTTTTTTATGGTTATTTACGCAATTTCACATATTAGTGGGAGTGTATGTATGCAAAAACCTCTTTGTTTATTCATTTCACACTTGCTCTCTGACCTATCTAATCAATTCTTATTTCAGAATTCCATGCTCTTTGTGTCGATTCGTGGCTCACCACCTGGCGGACCTTCTGTCCTGTCTGCAAGCAAGATGCAAATGCTGGGATGGCCGCCAATCTTCCTGCGTCGGAATCCACCCCTTTGCTTTCTTCCAATGCACCGTCTCCAATCTCGTCTAGGGCGTCTTCCTTCCGCTCATCGGTTCCCGCATCCCCGTCTATACAAATACTCCCACCTCCCCATGCGCAATCAGTTTCCCGAACTTACTCCAATTCTAGTAATCCCCTCATCCCTAACCCTAACCCTAGTAGGTCCTATACCCGCTCCTCGGCTATCAGCATAAGCGGAAGCTCCGCCGACCTAAGACATCTATCGGCCTCCCACCGATCTCGAGCCTCTCATTTAGCTTCTCCGCAATCGTTGGGCCTTCCGATGTCCTCCCCAGTCAATTCAAGGCTCATGAATCCGTATATTCCTAATTCAAGCAATGCATCCCCGAGCTATCTTTATGGGTCTTCGAGCCGGCAGTCGTACTTACGGCACTGCGCCGAATCGGACGCCAGTTTGTCTGCTTTGGCTTCTGCACAGTCTCTTCCCGGATGTTGATCCTCTTCGCAATTCTCATACATCTTCTCAATCGGGGCTTTATCCCGGTTCGGCTCCATGTGATCGGCAACTTTGGTGTGCGGGTTGATGCGTCGGGTGCAAATGTCAATACACGGCGAATATGAGTTGCAGATATTGATATTCTCATAGAGGGTTCTATTTGGTGCTGTGGTTGTTTGTTTTCGTAGTTCTTTTATTTGTATCTGTCTTACTGGTGGTTTTGGTTTTCGTCGGAAAATTTACTATTTCGGGCTCGCATACTTCTGTCTAAACACTGTTGACACCTCTACTTTTTACACGACGGAATTGGTGTTGTCATACCTCATATACTTTGATTATTTTCGGAATGGATGTGAATAGGAAATCCAAATATTATGTGTAATTTGGAGTTCTCCACAATTTGATTATTTTTATCATTGTGGGCAAGTTTCTCTACTTGATTCCTTCTGAGAGTTCTCTGCAACTTGATATGTTTCATGTTTTATACTGCTATGTCCATCTTTTATAATTTTTTATGTTATTGGGACTATTATGTGCCTAATTAGTGATTAAACAATTGTTATATGATAATGCATGAGTAAATCTCAATTGGTATGGAATTTTTTTTTTTTTTTGTTTTCCCTGACAAACTGGGCTAAAGTACCTATGGTTTTCCATTGATTGCTGGCCTTGGTAATGATTTTATTTTATTTTATGAATGCCTCATATTTGTTTTAATGGGTTGATGGAGGTGGGAGCAAGATATTTAAGTAATCTGGATGATTGATGTTTTACTGGACTTCAAAAAAAAAAAAAAAAAAAAAAAAAAAAAAAAAAAAAAAAAAAAAAAAAAAAACTTGTGAAGCAGGCATGGATGTCTGGTATTTAGACTGCTGTCTTTATAAAATGTTGATGTATTGGTAAATGTATGTAATATTTTTAACTTTTTTTCATCATATATGCTAACACTTTAATGATATTTGTTACTTTTCTTGGTTACTCTGGTTGTTTTGCTTTGTCTTTTATGAAACTAGAACAGGGTGGGATCACGTTATACTTTTCAATCTCAATACGCAATTTTTTTTTGCAGTTCCATGTATAAAAAATTTCTGCATATGGAAAAATATCAACAGCAGGATGCATATGTACCATTCAATATAAATAGTATTAAATATATTTCGCGTTGCTGATGAGTGATGAATGATGTGTTGTCGTCGTGCATAAATGTTCCTGTCAAGAATTTAAGTGCCATAGTACGAGGTCGTGTCGGAAACTTACAGGCACGGACCGTGCCGGTCATAAAAAATTCATCTGTGCCGACACATAATAGTAAGAAATATTTATTTTCTTTAGTAATAAAATATTTTAATTATTTATTATGCATTTTTATCAAATGTTTTGAACTTTATCGAAAAAATTACTTATTAATTTAAAGAATAAAAAGTCTTGAACTATGTTATCGACACGGAGACTGTATTATGCCGATATTTTGTTGGTATAATACGGCATGATTGATACGGTCCATACCGATAGCACTTAAATCCTTGATTTCTACGTACAGGGGGTGCACCTAATTCGTTCTCAATGTTAATCCTTTCTTTTCTTAGTGTTTTATTTTTGGTTGCTCAGCATCTCATCTTTCAAACTAAACTTCAATATTTGCTCTCTCTCGAGCTCTCGCTCAGTGAATATTAAGCTTATAGATTGGACGAAATGCAGCATTGAACTTCTGCATGAAATGAACAGCCAATAGAAAGTTCAAATGAAAGAACAAATCTCGAATTAAATGAGACGCAAAACTCAGAAAAGGTTCCGCAATAACGTGAAAAAATGGGCGATTCTAGTCATTTTCATTATGATTACAAACATAATGCAAAATTTACTCCAAACGAGAAAGATTACAGCAAACATCAAACATTTCCAATCAAAGGTCTTAACACAGCCAAAATTGTTTCGCTTCTGTACACAAATATAAAATCACAATGAAAGATGTTATGAGATCCACAATTTGTGCATGGCGTGCAATTGAACCAAACTATTCGATTTCAATGATATGCGGTACATCTCCCGCAGCTTCGCGACATCTCCACCTCTACTGCATGTAGTTGCTTGGCTAAAAGAACCGGGCTTGTTTGTATTCCCCGAATGCACTGTTGCCACCATAGCTTTTAGCAGCGACTGTAACTGATTCCAGAATTTCGCTTTGATTTCTAGCTCCTTGTCGAATGAATTATCCTCGGTTGCTTCCACTACGTGGCGGGCTTCTAGTAAGTGGACAAGTGCAGCTTCGAGCATCTGCAACAGAATATTTGGAAACAATGTAATTACATATTAACCTGTTATCTAGGCATTATTGAATTAAAAAGATAATAATGTACAACTTCGCATGCAAACGAAGAATAAATACACAATTTGGTGATGGCGGGCCTGATAAGATGTGCCTGTGCATCACCGGCTGCATCGCTAATTTTAAACTCAGAACATTTCACTCTGAATGATTCATCGTAACTGAGAATCACAAACCTCAACAAACCTGCCAATGTAATATGACAAAGGATACCCTTTTCTAATCCACAGAGTAAGTCAAGAAGCAGGATCTGTTTGGTTCTTAGGAAAATGGAACCCATACATCCCGAGCAAAAGCGAAAAGCAACACTGTACAGTTTTAGTACGGTTTTTCCAAAGCCGAAAGCATAGCAGAACCCACCAGAAAACAGAAGAAACAAGACTGAAGCCAAGAAACTGAACTCTAGACATATTTATAGATTAAACAAAACTATCAAAACTATCACAGACAAAACTAGAAGTCATGATATGTGAACATTTTAATATATTAAAAGAAATCTTTGATAAATATCTTGATCCAGTGCTGTTAGAAAAGATCCAGCAGCTCAAGAGGGTGTATGTATCTTCATATAGAACCACTAGATCAAGTGTGTACGCATTCATATCTAAACATACATGGTTTGTTCTTCTTCTTTCTTTTCTTTTTTGGCAGGTTCAGTTTCAATTTCAGCGACCCACAAAAACAATAGCCAGACTAAAAATTACTCAATGATTTTTTCCCCCCATCACCAAAACCAACCCAATTTAGTTTCCATTAAAGCTGCCCATTTGGGTTTGCTTCCGGGTAAAAGTTTCATTTATTCATATTCATCGACATCCCAAGTGCCATTACACTCAGTTCAGATATATTTGCTGCTAACACCAAGCTTATGCCCTCATTTTCTGGGCTATCATATTGTGGCCAATAAGTTCAAATGTCTAGTGTTGCAGAATTAACCCGCATTTGATGCATGTCTATCATAAATGAATAATTCTACGTGATCCAGCTAGAAAAAACACGTTGTACCCAAAGGATCGCAGAGTTCATAAAGGGCAAAACAAGGAGCAATAAACAAGAAGTAATATTGAGAGACATACTGTGTTCGAGTGAAATGATTTCGAAAGGCTTGAAGAAAGGGCTGATTGCTCCATGAGAATATTAAGATACATAGAAGGATGCGTCTTCGGACCATAAAAATCTATAGCCTTTTGCCAATTCTTCTCTGCTAGAGAACCGTACCACTTGGCCTTCTGACGATAGTTATTCTCGGGCTTAGAATGCTTCATTTCTTTATTATCCAAATCCAGAAACTTCAAACACACATCTCTATGGTAGCAAGCAAGCTGAAAATGAGCAAAAGCAGCCTCCTGTTTTCGGAGTTCACCGAGAGATTCATACATAGACATAGCTTCCCTAAAAGCATCACTTGCTAACATGTCATGCTTTTTTCTATTTTTTCCTTTCTCATCACTTGGCAACTCATCGAGAAGTCTACTTTCATAGCTCTCAAGTGTTATGCTTTCTCTGGCCAAAAGCATTCCAAGCCTCAGATAAGTATGAGCATATTGTGTACACACCTCATTACACAATTGTTTATCAACCTCATTCCTAAAAGAATCCAGTTCTCTTTTTGCAGCACTATAGTAGTTCAGTGATTGCAAATACTCAAACTTAGCAGACTTGATAGCATTTTTATATGCATTTTGAAGGAGATCATATTTTGGAAGTTCATCCATCTTAGACACCACTTCTTCGGCCAATGCTCTTCTGCCATGGCCCAAATTACAGTTTATCAGTATTATATTGGTGTGGTCTGAAACTTCTTGAAATGCTTTTATAGCATCTGCAAAAGCACTTTCGGCACCGCTTAAGTTCTTGTTCTCGAGTCTATAACGGCCTAGTTCATTTGATGCCCACCCTTCTTTCTTCAAAATGGCGTAGAACTCTTCAGACTTAATAGGAAATCCTGCCATTGCATTCCTACCAGCATCGTAACATGTTACAGCGCAAGACAGGTTGTACTCAATATCTCCATATTTAGGACCTTCAAGAAACTTAAATATACCCCCACTTCTCGTGGTTGCATCTTTATTGGATGACTGAGAACTTGGTACTTCACTAGCAGTAGAATTGTGCAATTGACCATCTTCAGAACTATTTACAATTTCTATTTTGGGCGAATTACTTTCATCTTGTTTTCCTCTTGAGTATGAATACGACTTTCTTGTTAGCGGCTTTCTTTTTTGCTTTCTGGTATAGGAGGGTGTTTCTACATTGCTACTGCTAGCGCTGTTGCCGCTGTTTACTCTATCACTCTGGCAGCTACAGTTAATCAAGGAGCAAGAACTGCAATTCTGCTTATACTGCCCCAGCTTCTTCTTAAGTCGTTTGACCTCCTTCACGACTTCATTAGACATTTTCAGCTCACCACCTGATATCCTTTCTCTTTCTACAGGAACTTCATTACCCCTTGATCTGTGATACTCCACAAACACATCCCCCACAAGCATCCATGCCTTGGTCCAAAATAAATAATTAGAAGGCAAGCGCTCAACAACAAAATCATCATAAAAGCACTGTGGATTAACTGCTGCATCACTATCTAGACTAGGCATAGATGTGATAAACTCAGCATCATCAAGATGTTGAGGCATTGATCCGTAAATTAGACATGCCAATTCTACAACCTTGAGAGCCTGATAAAGTTGCCCATCCTCCTTATAAGCCTCCCCAAGAGCCAAATAGGATTCTCCCAGCAAAAGAACAAGCTTCCACATTTTTTGGTCCATTTTGGTTTTCGGAAGCCATTCCCTAATGTCGCAAACTTCTATACAATCAGGATCACCACACATGCAAATGGAGAAATTAATGGAAGATCTTTCATGGGTTTTGTTCGTGTTATCAGTAAAATCCCCTCGAGTGTTCTGCAGCTGGCGTTTCCATCGAAGAGATTTGATGGCTTGTGATACATGGTGTATTGCAGCTAACTTCGAGCAGATTGGATCAGCTATTGCCGTTACTACAGGAGAGGACATTCCGATTTGGCACATAATTTCCAAGTTATCCTCTGTTCTGGAAGTAGAACTGCTTTGCACTGAAATTTCTATTTCTTTATCTACAGCATGAGGAAAATCATTATCAAAACAAGAATCAGCTTCCGACTTTGATGCAGGAGATGGCTCTGACTCTAAATTTTGCAGAATAGTACCATCTTTGGTTGAAATTGCATCTTCAGCAGCATGAGATGATCCCTTCTCTTGCAGTTTTGATGCAAACATTTCGAGAGTATAATCTGAAGATTCATCTTCCAAGTCGGTAACAGTAACTTCAGATTCTAGAAGAAAGGATTCTGACGTTAATTCCAGCTCCTCGTAACATTGCAGAATGAGTCTTGCAAATTGTTCATGAGCATATGCTCGAATTATCTAGCACATAAAGTACATTCTTAAGACAGCAATTCAAGGAAAAAAAATAAAAATTGACACCTTAGCATAAGAAAGTCAACATACTAGGTGATCCTGCTCACTAAGGAAGTCCAAACATTTCTTGAAGAACCTGGCGCACTTTGCTCTATTATCAGGTGTCTATAGGAGAACATGAAAAATACAGAGTCAGCATATGTAGATAATAGCAAAGCCACAATAAAGAGATTTTGGTACCTTCGAAAGGGATAGTCTGTGAGCAACACGGTAGAGAAGAGTCCCAAGAGAAAACAAAGAGTCCCTTCGCCCTTTGTTCATTAAAGATCTACAGTTGCTATCATCATCATCAGTTGAATGTGTTTTCGGTATCACAGATAGATCAAACAGTTGCAAAACATCCTCTCCTGCACCTTTGTATAACTGACAAAGCAAAACATAAGCTCAATCAATGAAGCTAATATAAAGAGAGGATAAACGTAAAATAGACTAAATAGTACAAGAGACATCGAATCTGGAATCTGGGACCTCAAAAGATCCTAATACTATACCCAGTATGCGCCAGGATCTTGTTTACAATTATCCTGAAGGAATCTCAACACTGAAAGGCCATTTTGTTGGACAATGTGTGGATGAAAAGCAGGTGTGCCATCCTCAGAAACACCCTTAAGCAGAAATATGTCATCTGTTTTCAGTAGCTCATAACCTTGAACAACACCATTTCTGTGATAGCAGATAGCCAACTCAGGCACGCTCGCCATGACATTGTCAAGCCAAGCTTCAAGCCAAGTTAACGGAGTGACCTATCATATAAAGTACATGACAATTTTACAGAAAGAACCTAGAGAATCAGAAAGGCAAAACATTGCAGGGCCAAGCTTTTACCTGTCTTGAGACATCCCAGAGGTGCAAGCTTACTGAGACGTACTTCTCATTGCTGAATAAAAGCAAGTCGCTACCTAACAGCACCCGAAAATGGTGAAATTGCCAGAATAAAACCCTCAAAAAACCACTGCCGCCAACTTTTCTATGCTTCTCAGATTCTTGAACTGGGCCTCTTGGTTTTTCACCCACCTCTGAAGTCCTTTTGATGGGATATTGTCTTTTACCTTCTTGCTTGTTCTGCCGTGTGCTCCAGTAGAAGTTATCATGATTCGATTCTGAAGTACTCCGAGTATTACTAACATTTTTATCGAGATATTGAGATGTATTAACATTGGCAGTTGCTGAAGATACAAAAGTACCATCTCTATGTCCAAAATGTCCAGGTAAGATAGTGGAACGCGTTTGCTTCTCTGATGATGGTTTATGACCAGGTGGGCAATCACAAGCCTCAGCTCTCACTGAGTGCATTGCGAAGTTTAAGAAGATTGAAGGATCAGAACCTTTAGATTGGTTACTCTGTCTTCTGAATGTCTTTTCTCCTTCTTCAACATCAGGTCTATCATTCACAGGAAAAAGGGCGTTCAGATATAGTAACCATGAAAACTATATTAATGCTAGGCCAAATGTATGGTAGCCCCTATGCTATTCCAACTGATACTTAGTCATTGGACTTTTCTCTTTCTCTTAAGCTCTTTAGTCCCTGAACTTCCTCACATATTATGCTTACCCTGAGCATCGAAACAAGTCTAATTTTTTCTTGTAAAACAACCATTTAATCTCGTCCTGTAAAATAGCATGTATCACTGTCCTTGGAACAAGGTTAAAAAGGTTATTTCACATAATGTCACACGTCATGAGAATTTTTACCAAGTAGGGATGGAATTGCATCATGAACAAGTTCAGGGACCAACAAAGTGCTCAAGTGAAAAATCCAGAGACAGCCACAATATCAAGATAGTACAGGGCAAATCCATACATTTTACCCCTAATATTATCTGACAGCATACCCTGTATTCAAAATGAGGGTATCTCCAATACGGTGAACTGCAATAGATAACTGCGCTTTAGAGTATGGTATCTTAAAAATCTGCTTCAAGATGTCGGTTGGAGCCACTACATCTATGTCATCTCCATATTCAGTAAGCCCCAACACAGCAAGAGATTCACATTTTCGAGACAAATTTTGGCTAATAGGTCCGCTTTCAGTGTAAAAACCTGAAGGAAAGACAGTAAGTAAACACCAAATTGCTTCTTTTGTATATTTCAAATACATGAATCTCAAAGGACCACAAGATGACATCATTCATCCCCATATATGGAAAGCATGTATAGAAATATACTCTCAACAGACACATAAATGCACATTCACACGTGCAGGCTCGCATCCATGCATGAATGCCAACACATATGAACTAAACTACAGTTGAAGTTCCAGTATGACATGCATGATACCATCACGCGACTTAAAATTTTTTTCCGCATACCTATATAACTAAGAAGTCCAAGGGCAGTTCTTTGTGATTGCCTCCTGTGTATTATTCACTTTGTTTCAGGGCTCTCTGGCTATTTACCAACTTCCAAACTTCCCAATAATGATAGGACTGTGAAACACTTGGCTTAAAGAACTTCCAAATAACAAAGAAGGATGCATTAATTACAAATATGGTCCCTCAAATTTGAGATGTATCAATATTGTCTTGAGAGTTTCAATTTTAGCAATTTCGTCCCTAACGTTTGACCCATATCCATTTCATCATCAAAGTGTCAATTGAACCCTGAATTCTGACCTCAAATTCAAATTCATTCAATTGACCTACAAAAACCTACAAAACTACGATATACATACACAGATTAAAATCGATTTTTCATAGTGCAGCATTGAAACAAAGAAGAATGCAGTTATTTAGGCCATAAAACTTCGAAAGCAGGTTTTCTTGTAGACAATTGAAACAAATAGAATAGGAAAACGGGGAAGAACAATCACATTCACTACTCTTCGCCGCCGACGGAAACACCTTCTCAGGCAAATTAGAGAGAAGAGGAAGTGTATTGAGATCCGTCTCCGCCGGGAGCATCTGATACCTCGGAGCCCCAGCTCTACACCAAAAACGAGCTCAAAATAAAAACCACAACACAAAACGCATCCAAAAAGGGGGAAATTGAGGAGGAAACACGGAAAGGAAAGGGATTTACGCGTGGGGAGAGGGGACAATGGCTGATCGGAAGAGGGGGAAGGTGAAGGAGTCGGTGGGTACGGGGAGGGTGCCGCAGAGGAACCCCAGGGGCTTCTTCGGCTCCGCGATCTCCAGCTTCCCCACGCACTGGAGCTCCCCCGACCCCTCCATGGCTTCTCCCCTTCCTCGCTCCTCTGCCTCCCCCGCCGATGGCAAAAGCTCCGAGATTAGGACTAGGGTTAGGGTTTAGGGATCCCCCTTGTCGCCGGAGAAAGAGGAGGAGCTGAGCTTCGTGTTGCACGGGATCGCGCCATCGAGAAGCTTCTTGTAGGATCGCGTCTTAAATAGCCTAGTATTGGGCCGTTATGGGCCGTTAGAGAAAAACGGCCATTTTTAGCGGCCCAGTTTGGATGGGCTTTTCTTTTTTGTCTTTTTTTTTTTTTTTCCTGAGCCGGGTCGGATCTAGCCGAGTAGAATTAACTTAGTGCGGAATCATGTCCGGCCAGAACTCGGCCCAGGTCAGTTTCAAGAACAGATTTTACAAAATCCAAAACCCGAATAAAAATTTGAAATCCAAAACCGTACTCTCGAATCTGACCAAGTATTAAATTCAAAATCCGAAAGCGAATCTGAATAAAAAATGGAAAACCCATGCCCAAGACACCAAAATTAAACACGACTATTTAATATACTAAATATATATAGAATAGGTTTTTATACGGGTTAGGGGCTTAATAGTTGAACCCGAGATTCCAAATTCGAAGCCTAATTGCTTCATATTTCTACTTATGAGAAGGGTTCATCCATTGCATTTAAGGGCTCAGCTACAGACCTACAGTGCTCATGGACTTCGACTTGACGTATCTCACTCGACCGTTAGATTTGTTATTGTGTCTCTTACCATTAGATTTATTATGGACCGCAACCCCCACGTAAATTATTGAGCTCAACCTAATTCAACTTATTAGTTTTCTAGATCTATTATCACAGGATAAAAAAGTTTGATCTATTTCAGCTAACACAAGCGACTTTTCTCTCTAAAAAAAACACTCTCACAGGATACAGGAGACCGCATGCCTCTGAATGAGAAATATCAGCAGTTTATAAATAATCTTTTCATGTGAACTAGAACAACTGACTGTAGGTTTTACATGTTGTGGTCATCTGAGATATTTTGGAATAGTTAAAAGGAGAAACATAAAAAGAGTGCATCCTAGTCACCACTCACTATATGGTGAATGTCATGATAGAGATGGTCCAAGGATACAATAGCATTCATAGGACAATAATTTAGCTGTCCTATACATTTGAATGACAGGCTAAGTGGGTGTACTCTTTATCCAAGAAACATAGTAAATAATGTTGACCTTGTCATAAAATGTGGTATGGTCAAAGCAAAACTTGTGAGTAGTTCCATGATGAGTGACATTGTTTGCCTTGGTTCTTAGTATGAAGTAAATAGAATTGTTTGAGCAAAAAGTTTTTAAATTAGAGTTTTTTATTTCAGAGTGTATTTGGACTTGCAAGTAGAGCATAGTGAGTGCGGTTAGATGGTACATAAAAAAAATATTCTGCTTGTTTTTTTTTAGTGATGTGCATTATGCAGTTTGCTCTGGTTCAATTAAAATGTATGAACAATAAAATTGTACTTTCTATTGTAATTTTTTAACTTTTCAAAAATGTTTTTTTGTGGTTCTTGAGATCTTTTAAGTTCATTCTCTTTCCTTCGAAAATGAAGCTGTGTTAGAAAAATTAAAATTAAAGTTTGGCAGCAACACCTGATATGTTATATATATATATATATATATATATATATAGAGAGAGAGAGAGAGAGAGAGAGAGAGAGAGAGAGTTCGACGGGGATGCTTTTAGAAGCACCAATATTTTATATAGTGCTTATAAATTTTTAGCCTTTATATTTATCCTTTATCCTTTTGGTTATTGAATCAAAAAATAAATAATAGTTGTTTATAGGGCCCATCATTGTGCATAATTTAAGAGCCGGCAAGATTGATTCAATGGTCAAAAAGGCAATTGGATCGAGGTACTTCTAAAAGCACCCCAGTCAGACTCTCTGTCTTTCTTTCTCTCTCTCTTTCTATGTATATCGAGTCTGGCTGGGATGCTTTTGATAGCACCAAGTACTAGGTGTGATCAAATTTTTTATTGTTAGATTTACTCTTTTAATCATTTTTATCTGTTAAATTATCCTATTCAACCAACCACCAGCTCAACCCCTAGGGGACGATAATCATCCTAACAATCGCCTATCCCTTCATTCAAGAATCGAAAATCTATTAAAAACATTCCAGCCTAATTCTATATATAAATAGTCTAGTGAAAGAATGTTCAATTATGTTCATCCATTGAGAACATGCACCCCAAACGATTGAATCAATTAGAGATTGTCCAGAATAAATCACATACGCCACATCAACATATGATACTATTTTTATTACTCCATCGAGATTCTTTTGGCTTGATAGCGTTATAGCCAGGTTGATTCGTTGCATCAAAAACTACGATGCAGATTCAATTGTGGGCAAACGAAAAAAATTTATTTGATTGGATGCAATTGTAGCTGGACGGTGCAGTTGGCTCTGCAAATGAAGATCTAATTACCTCATTTCAATCCATGTTTAACTTAGACATGTTCGGAAATACAACAATTGAAAAACATAACTCCGTTATAAATAAACTTATCTATCCACTCATCTCTTAAATGAAAAAGGTACAATTTTATTTTCTTACGGTAATTTCACCATCTTTTATATAACATTACAAAATCCGTAAATTCGATCAACATTCAACCGCAATAAACCATAATTACAATATTCTCAAATACAACCTACCAAATAATTTCAATGTAAATATAACTACTATATTTTCAACCATATGTGTTTTTAATTGCATCGTGTTAACAACTATACATCCAATAATTGCTACTTTTTGGAAGTACAAAAATTGTCTTAGAATTCTTTTTTTAATCTTTGTAAGAGAAAAGCAGCAAAGTATTCACTTCTTTATTTTATTTTTTTAAATTTTAGAGAGATAGATAGTATTCTACCCACTTCGTTTATTTTATTTAAAAACAAACTTAGCTGGAAATATGAATCAACTAAGATTCAAACTTGGGATCTCGGGTACCAACCACCAAACCCTTTGCCACTTACTCTAGAGATGTTCGGTTCTTTATCTTTTTTTTTGAAATGAACTCAACTAGAAATATAAAATAATTAGTCTTTGAATTTTGAACTTTAGATACCAAATATTAATTCTTAGCAAACTGCGTTAGATAAAGTCGGCATTATGCTAAAATTAGTCTATAGAGCATGTGTTAATAAGAAGCAATTCTAATTGTATACCAACAGTCTAATGAGGCTACAATATTATTGATTGCAGAGAAGCAGTATTTATTATCCATTTAAATACTATAATTACTATTGATAGTATCCCGGAGAGGAGAAAGTCCGCTGTATCACACTTACATCACATCATTAATAACAAGATAATTATATTTCTCTATTTTTAAAAAAAGTATAATAAAAATATTTCTTTATTAATCATGATAGAACGTATCAAGTATCAACCCAAGAAGGATAATTCTATTGGTTGAAATGCCGCGTCAGCAATATATTCGGTGTATTTAGATTTTTTTTTTTCTAAAGAGACCAATATATCTGGTGCATTTTAGAATTTTTTTCCCAGAGAAACCCAGAATAGTCTATAGATCTAGTTGACTGGGTTAGTGTGCATTTTTACCTCTGGTCACAGGGAATAAGGTAAAATCGTATTTGAAAATTTCGTCCGTACCCTTATAAGAATATTTAATTTTATAATTATTCATCTAAAAATTGAAATATCATTTATACCCCTCCAAATTTGAAAAAGTTTTAAAAATTACCCTACCATCAAGTTTCTATCTAAATTAAAGTTAATTAGTATTTATATTTCAATTTTACCCCTCTTTTGTATTCAATGGTTAATTATTTTATTTTATAAATATCCTCTATTATATTTCAAAATTAACTAAGTAAAATTCAATTGATTTTAGTTTAAAAAAATTATTCATTTCAATTAAAAATAAATATTTCTATTTGGAATAAATTGTAGTTAAATTAACAATGAAGCAAAATAAAATTAAATTTAACTATAATTTATTCCAAATAGAAATATTTATTTTTAATTGAAATGAATAATTTTTTAAAACTAAAATTCAATTGAATTTTACTAAATTTTTAGTCTAGATAGAGTTTATTAATTTTGAAATATTAGTGGAGTAAAGTTGGAATTTAAATACTAACTAACTTTAATTTGGATAGAAACTTGATTGTAAAGTTATTTTTGAAAGTTTTTCAAATTTGGGAGTGTACATGATATTTCAAATTTTAGATGGGTGTTAATGCAATTAAATAGTTTTGGAAGGGTATAGAGGAAATTGTCCCTTCTCTCTCCGCTATAAAATCACACTCCACTCTTGCTCTCTCTCTCCTTCTCTAACGCCTCGTCCAAATCCCTCTCCTCTCTCTCTCTCTCTCTTTCTAGGGTTTCGAGGATCCATGAAGAAGGACTCACCTGACCCGCGTCCCCCGCCGCACCGGAGCCGATCCCTCGGCTCCGCCGGCGCCGGCGCCGCCGTGGAGGACGTCGGATTCCCCTCTCGCGCCTCCACCTCCGCCGTGCCCTTCTCCTGGGAGCAGCGGCCCGGGATCCCCAAACCCTCCGGTAACCTCGCCTCCCCCTCCCCGCCCTCACCCCGCTCCGATCCCCTCCTCCCCCTCCCCCCTCCCCTCCGCCCCGCCCCCCTCGCCCCCCGCCGGAGACGATCCACCACCTCCTCCTCCGCCGCCGATCCCGATCCCTTCGCGGCGGCGCTCGCCGAGTGCGCCAAGGATCCACCGCCGCGGGACACGGAGGAGATCTGGTGGACCGCCGCCGCCGCCGCGGGGGAGCGGCGGAGGGCCGCGGCGGAGAGGTTAGGGTTTATGGGGGGGATGTACGGGTCGTGCAAGGCGGGGTGCTCCGTCGTGGAGTCGACGGTGCACGTGCCCCGGTCCGGGATCCGGACCGGGGCCTACGGCCTCGTGAACCGCCGATGAACCGGGTCCGGCTCACTGGTATCGTTGTACATAAATGAGGCTAAATTATACTTTTGGTAAGTTTAAGGGGTGTGACAAACACTCAGGCTTCAAGCTTTAATTATTTGTAATTTTTTATCTCAACATTCCACGTTGTTGCAATCAACTCGCATCAGTCAAATTAGTTGACTAAATATGACATATTGTTAGCGCAACAGTGATGTGATAGTATTATAATCGATAATATAATAATAACTAAAATATTATATCACTATTATATTAGCTTATTTAGTTAATTAATTTGGACATGTGAAACTTTGATTGCAACAATGTCGAAAGTTTAAATTAAAAATTACAACAAATTAAAGCTTGAGAATCAAGGCCACAAGTATGATTTAGCCTTTCTCTTTTGGAAGAAAATGTACAAAGAAGCCGTGAACTTTAGCTTTTTTGCGAGCAAATGCTTAAACTTTTAATTTTGATGATTAGACATTCTAAATTTTATCAAATAATTTAATATTTTTTTTCTTAATATACCGTAGTTTTGATTGCACATCTTCCAGATAATCTTATAATAAAACTTTGAAATACGAAGAAATCTACTTTCTGTTCCCAATTTTAATAATTTAGAGTGAATATTGAAGAATCGGATGATCTATTTACAATTTTTCTTACTTTTATTATATGCTGTAATAGAAGAAATAATTTTCTTTGTGTTTGAAGCTTTACAAGATTATTTGCAAGACCTGTGATCAAAATAGCTGTATAATTAGCAACTCGAATTAAAGAGATGAACTTGTTGAACTATCTTATAAAGTTTAGAAATTTCAATTGCTAAAAGTGAAAGTTTGGGAGTTTGTCTGTAAAGGAGCTAAAATCCAGGAGCTCTTTGTACATTTTTTTTTTTATTTTCAAGGTAAATAAATTACACCAATAGTCCTTAAATGATCTTGAACATTGCAATTTAGTTCTGAGTTTTAATCTGTCACACTTTAGTCCTCAAAAATATGACTTTGCGTTCGTGCCAATGAGTTCGGCGCAGAAAAAGTTCCCCCAAAACTATCTCCGAGTTTTTCTATGTTTTATGCTTATATATGATAGATTGACAAGCATAAGAATTAAAATTTGAGGATTAACGTGCAATTGTGCACTAGTTTAAGGACGATTACTGTAATTTTTCCTTTTTTTGAATAAAATTTAAAGCCAAATTTGGCTTCGTCAATAATAGATAGTGATGCTTATAATGAGCTTCTTTTCACTTTGTCAATAATAGAATTATTATTTAAGTAAAATTATTCGGAAAAGCACCAGTAATTTCTTAATTTCTTATTCCTGATCTCGTCAGCAGCTTCTCTCTTCGCACCAGAGCCCATTTGAAGTTTTTATATTTTCGTGATTTTCTGCTCACTGTAGACATGACATTTATATAGTTATTATCTTACTAGCTTTTCGGAGGATGCAAATTAGTGAACTCAAAAATATAATATTTCACATCAATAATTTAGGTCATTGTCATTCAATAGTAAACAATTGCGATTGAAATGTGCCGACAGTAGTGCCTGCATACATGCCTGTAGGTCTTTTCTTTTCTGGCTGTCACAAACTTTGTGTTTGGCAGGCAATTCTAATTTCTGAGTGGAATAATATTATCAGAGAGTTGATTTTGATAATAATAAATGAATAATTTACTGGTTGTGTTTGATCAGATTTACTAAATCTAACACATTTGTGGTGAGAATAGTTGCTATGTTGTATTTTTCTTTACGTGCTTGCTCCATCTCTTTTCACAAGGACCACCATTAAAACCTCTCATTAAATCACTATGTCGGTGACCAACAAAAGACGCTGTGCCTGCTAAAATGTTGGAACAATTGTAGTGATGATTCCATGAGCTACTCGTCACCGACTAAGTGTTTTTGCTTGCAAAGTCAGTACTCCACTACTTAGAAAAATAGAATTATAATACATAACTCCTCTTCTTATCTCCCTTTGGCCTAAGCTATTCTCACAATTTATAGGCATTTTGGTACATTGAATCTAGCCCTCAATAAATCTCTCATTAAGGTACATAAACTTACTCATAAAGTCATTAGTAACTCACCATTATGCTTATAGTAATGAATCCTCATAAATGCCTCATGAATGTAAGGTCATGGGGCTATTAAGTCTATCAGTTACATGACCTTTTGTCTCCCATTATGGCTGGTT
The DNA here is from genome assembly GCF_001540865.1 of Ananas comosus. Classification (NCBI taxonomy): domain Eukaryota; kingdom Viridiplantae; phylum Streptophyta; class Magnoliopsida; order Poales; family Bromeliaceae; genus Ananas; species Ananas comosus. Next base: position 13,248,074 of record NC_033621.1, read on the forward strand.
TTGGATCTTCTTGATAGCCCGACTTGTGAAATTGGACTTTGCATAGGAATTACGCTAAGTTTCTGACATACTGCTCTTTTTTTACTATCATAGTGTCTTCTACTTTGACATAGATATAAGCATAGCTTCTCTTCTGAAAATATATATATATATATATATATATATATATATATATATATATATATATAGAGAGAGAGAGAGAGAGAGAGAGAGAGAGAGAGAAGAGAGAGTTGAATTCTAATGCTATTAATAGCAAACGATATACTTCAAGTGGTATAGAGCAGTATGTCAGAAACTTAGCGTATATATATTGTTTGCCAAATAAACGATCGGCACCGTTGAAAATGATCTATACCACTTGAAGTATCTAGAAATCAAATTTCATACTTTTCCGATATTATTTTCTTGTCCATCAAGTGGGTGTAAAAATGAATGGCTGAAAATAAATATCTTCTAAAAAGTGATGATAGAAATTTTGTAATCATGATCGAGAGTATAGATTTTGTTCTAAATAGTTTTAAAAATTTTCTAACCAAAATTCAATTGATTTGGATAGTTTTACACCGTTAAACGAGAAAATCTCTCATATCAACCATTAAAATTGCTAATTTTGAAACCCTTTGATCATCAGGTAAATGATGTCGAAAATATTTGAAATTTAGTTTCTAAGTACTTCAAGTGATATAGATCATGTTCAACGGTGTCGATCGTCGATTTGAAAGCTCCATCGTCAAAAACAAATGGGTGGTAACGGAGCCCGTTTGCTATCGATAGCATTCTAGCTCAACTCTATATATATATATATATATATATATGTATATATATATATATATAATTGAGCTGGAATACTTTTAGAAGCACCACCCCTTGGTACTTCTAGGTTTCTAGCACTCGGATCAAACACTATTTTACCTACCACCACCTACCATTATCATCCCAATCTTATATTTCTTGATCCAAAGGTTAAAAATTCAAAAGCACCAACCTCTTGGTGCTTTTGAGAGTATTCTAACTCAACTCTCTCTCTCTCTCTATATATATATATATATATTAATTATCACATTCAATGCTTGTTCTTTTGAGGATAACTGTAAGTAAAAATGCTGCAAGTACGCTCTATTATAGAGTGTACGTCTTCCACGCAATGACTCTACAGTTTAAAAATTATTTGTGGAATTTTAGTTTTTAAGAAAGTTAATAAGATAAGTGAGTCCATCATAATATTTGAGAGGCTAGGGTGTAAATCATTATACTTATATCCAATTCATAAAACAATAAATGAGAAAATTTTCTTTATTGGGGATAGTTTCATCATACCTTAAATAAATTAACAAAATGGGTAAATTCAGCTTTCAACTATGATCAATCAAGCAAAATATTTGTAATTAAAACACTGTCAATCACATTTTCCTATAAGGGTGCGTTTGGTTCCACATAAAACTGTATTTACGGTCTTTAGTGTTTGATTTGTAGGAAAAATAATAGTTTTTTATTATGATTGTTTAGTTGAAGAAAAGAAAAGAAAAGAAAATACATAGAGAACTATTATATATATTTTCTCTTATTATATATAGGCCATGGCTACTATACTATTATGAGTATTGGAGTCCTCGTATTCATAAGTTGTTTTTAATGATGGAGCTTCCGAATCGACGATCCACTCCGTTAAATATGATCTAGAGTATTTGAAACTTTAGAAAATAAATATCATAATAAAGTCCATCAAGTGGGCATAAAATGAACGGTCAAAATCGAACGACGTCCTAAAAAAGGATGATCGGATCCTTCAATTCAAGATCGGAGTTATTGATCTTTATCTATATAGTGAATAGAATTTTCTATCAAAAATTTAACAAATTCTGATTCTTTTACACCGTTAAACTAGCAAGTATCCCATACCGGCCGTTAAAAATTGTCAAATTTGTGACCTCTTGATCGTAAGGTAAATGATGTCGAAAAATTATAAAATTTGATTTCTAGAAGTTTTAAATGCTGTAAATAACGTTTAACGGTGTGGATCATCGATTCAGAAGCTCTATCATTGAAAACAACTTATGAGTACGAAGGCGATCGTACTCATAATAGTATAGTAGCCGGACCCTATATATTATATATTATTAATATACAATAATTATTATACTATATATGTTATTATTATAGTTTATTTTTATAAATAAATATATTTAAAAATATATTATTTATTATGTAATATAATTCATAATAGTATATATATTTAATTTATATAATATTATATAATAATATATTTATATAAAATAAAATATTATTATCATTATATATTTATAATGAATGAAGCAAACAAAAGAAAATTAATTTCTAACAAAAAATATTTTTCGGAATAATTTTACAAGGATCCAAACACACGCTAAATAGGAATAACTACTGCATTGCCAATTATATGCATATCTAATTACATTATATTTACAACTGTCGTGAACCAAACAGCCACTTAAACCATGCGATAGAGAAACAAAAAAAATCTAAGGTTCTAAGGCTTCTACTATAACCGGAAGCTCCTGCGTCTTAAAAATCAGAAGTTCTATTTTGACAGTAATTCATCAAATAACATTATACCTACAGCAAAGTTAAGGTTTCGTTTGGGATCGCCGATAGATTGCATTACGTGCAACTAGGGGTGTAAACGAGCCGAACACAAGTGAGCTGGGATCGGCTCGTTAAAGTATCGAGTCGAAAAATTCAGCTCGTGTTCGGCTCTTTTATTAACAAGCCGAGCACGAGCTGGCTCACGAGCTGGCGAACGAACAATAAATTTAAAAAAATTAAATTAAAGATATATAAAAGATAAATTTATAAAATCTTATCTATTAAACTTTGATCTAATAGTTGAAACTTTATATATAAATGAGTTTTTTTATAATTAAGCTCGCATTTATATTTTTATTTTACTAAAAATTAAATAATAAAAATATATTATATATAATTATTTATTTATTTATAAAAATATAAATTAAATAAATTATATAAATATAAAATATATGTATTCGAGCTGTTATCGAGCCGAACAAGAGCGAGCTGACCCCAGCTCGTGTTCGGCTCGTTTATTAAACGAGCTGAAAAATTCAGCTCGTGTTCGACTTGTTTACTAAACGAGCGAGCCGATCTCGAGCTCATTCCGAGCCGAACACGAACTGGCTCACGAACAGCGAGCTGGATTGCCACCCCTACGTGCAACATGAAAGTACTATAGAATAATATTGAATCAATTAAGATATAATTCTACGATATTTTTGGAAAATAGAGAAGTATAATATATTTGAATATTATTAGACGATATTCTTGGCCCAATACGCTCAATTTGACTATGAAAGCCCAATTGCAATTTAGTCCACAAATCTATTTCAGCCTTTGAATTTCACAAAAGTTATACTTTAGCCTCTAATAAGTCTCTAACCGTTACCCAAAAAAAAAACAAATTAGTTTTTACCATGGATTAATTTTAAAATTTGTTTGGCAAAAAGGAAACCAAAAAAAACTCCTTTTCTCACAGTTTTTATTATTTTCTAGAAAACAAAATGTTGTAAGTTTGGTTTGATTACACTTAACCATATAAATTTCAAAAAGTTTAAAAGACACTAAATGAGATATCAATTAGTTTTGAATCAATCATCAACTCCAAATTTTATAAATTTTAATAAATATCATTAATAACTTTGATAGAATTTTCATTGTTCAACTAAAATTAGTTAAATTTTTAAAAAATTGAAGCTAAAGGGTCATCGAGAAACAAAAAAATGAGGTGGCTATTTAAGAATAGCCTATAGTTGGGGAGTCTCTATTAAAATTTTACCTTACAAACCCCTAAAAATTTGTCACACAATTTCCAAGCCAAAACCAATCATCATTTCATGCATGCAACAACTTAAATTCTCCTTCATAAAAATTAAAATAAAATAATTTTAAAGAATATTAAATTTCTTTTTTTTAATATTTTTATTAAATAAGTCTAATTGAGACCTCTCCCAATCATATGCGCCCCTACACCTTTATTGGGACCCCAAAAAGAAAAAGAAAAAAAAGTAAAAGTCTCCATAGACCCCCTCAACTATAGACAATCCTAGAAAGCACCCTAATTATTTTTTTTAAAAAAATTTAAGCAAGTTTATCGAATCAATCTATAAAATATAAGGAAATAAAAATTCTAAATTAAACAATTTTAAAAAATTAAAATAAAAAAGCAAAGTCCTACATTTTTTTTTTATTTTGGTGATAAATTACTCCAAAAGAAAAAAAATAAATAAAAAAAAGTTAAAAAAAAGAAAAAGTTTAAGCCCCGCCACCACCATCATTAAACGCCATGTGCGATGTCTCTCTCTCTCTCTCTCTCTCTCTCTCTCTCTCGCTCTTTCTCTCTCTCTCTCTCCTCCCCCAAAAATTCCCAAATCCCTTATCCCCAAATCCCCCAAATCCTCAAACCCCCCGGGAAAAAGGGATTCGGAGGGCCCCTCATCGGGGGCGCGTTCGCGAGGTTCGATTCCTCTAACGGTGGATGCGCCGTGTCGCTTTTAGGAGTGAGAGAGGGAGGGAGAGGGAGGGAGAGGAGGAGGAGGCGCCATTGGAGGGCGTGAGGAGGAGGAGGAGGAGGAGGAGGGAGATGAGGGTTTGGTAGTAGGGTTGAGGAGGAGGACGAGGAGGAGGGGGGGTTGAGGGGGGATATGGCGGTGGGGGGAGGAGGAGAAGAGGGGGAGATGGAGAAGGATTTCGAGGCGAAGCTGCGGGTGCAGCAGGGAGGAGGGAGCGTGCAGAGGACGAACAGTATCGCGTTTAGGGCCCCGCAGGAGCAGTTCAGCATCAACGATTTCGAGCTCGGGAGGATCTACGGGGTTGGATCCTACTCAAAGGTGCGAGCTTTTGTGTTTTTGAGCGATTTTTTTGGGGTGTTTTCGTTGTGGATGTTTGAATTTGTGCGTTTTGTTTCTTGGGTTTGTTCTAAAGAGCTTTCTTTTGGATTATCAAATGGAAATTTGGAGCTTTATTTATTTATTTTTTTATTTTGATGAGGGGTAATAGAAATCATAGGATGAGATTTGGCTATAGATTCGTATTTAGGAACTTCGATTTTGTGATGTTATCAGGTTTGGATTGTTAGTGGGATGATTTAATGCTGGTGCAAAGTTGAGATTTTTTGTGGATTATTTGAATACATGGATTTCTCTCGAGGGTCTCTTATAATTTCCAGGGGAGCTTGTCGAGTGTGGTGTTTGATGATTTGGTTTCTATTTTTGATGAATGCGGGATGAGGCTTTATGGAATGACCAAGAGGATTGTGGGAAAATGAGGGGGAAGGTTGGAATCATGTCATGCTTACAAGAGGAATGCATGATTTGGCTGGAGATTCATTTTTTTATAAATTGGATTTTCTCTAGCTCATTAAGTTTGACTTGGAATTGAGGGAATACCCAAATTGGCCCAGCTATTTAACATTGTGGGAGAGGATTAAAGTCTGGAAAAAAAAATTTAGCAGGGCGTCTCTTATAGAACAAGGAAGGTATAAGCCATCGGATAGTACTCTACGTGCTTCTGAAAGTATGGGTAAAATGCTATCCGATGGCTCATAACCCGTTGTCCTATAGGATGCGTCCTACTAAATTTCTTTTCTTTAAAAGAGTGTTTTTATTGAGCTGGAGATTAATATTGCAAGTGGCAAGAAATATGTTGTTGAACCATTCCAAACATGATATGAAGCTGAATGGTACATTGAGATTCAAAAGAACAAGTTTGAGTTTGAGTTTTACATCTACGATATTGGAAGAAAGATTTGTTTTCTGCATTTTCATAAGTAAAATTTGTTGGAGTGGATTTTGGATCATTTGAGTGTTGATCACCTTTTTGGGATGATATATTGCAGAACTACGTGATGGAATCAACAGGAAGATTAAAATATGCTGACTTAAGTGGATTAAATGGAATCACATTCTTTTGTTGTAGTCAAGAATATGTTCTTTGTAGCAAGAGGACCTTGCAATGTTCTTTATATTAATCACGATTTGTAGTTGGTCATATGTGGAGAAAGCTGCCTCTGCAATGTCACTAATCTCTCAATTAATAAGCACTTAGGGGTCTCAATTATGAATTGAATGAGCAGGAGATTAATATCAGCTTAGTAGAGTTTCTGAAATGCTAGGGGCAGAGTTGCATGGCTTGAGTGATTTTGTCATCAGCTCTGAATAGAAAGAGAATGATCTTTGATGAAACTTGCTTTCTTGATTATATATGCTAAATGTTTCAGGGACATCCTTCTCTTTGGACACTGTCATATGCTAAGTATGAGGTTATATGATTTGCACATGTCCGCAAACTACTATATAAGCTAGCAGGATCTCTCTTCCACACTCGTCTCTTTCTTGCTAACGACATAATCAAGAATGTATAATATATTGATGAAGACCCTACCTATGTCTTGGACTATGGAACTTCTGGGTGTATAATTTCGGAATGGCATGCTCTTCTCATGAGCTAGGATACAAAATATTTATAACATAATACTTCATGTGCACAAGAATTTAATATGAATGTTTCCTTTTCTACAAAATTACATCGTATTCACTCTTGTTTATTTTAACTATCATGGATTGTATAGATTAAGAAGTCGGCTTTCATAGAAGTTAACTTGTTATGTAATTTTCCTTGGAGAATGCTAAGCAGATGTTGTCCCAATTGTTATTGTCATTTAGTGTCTTTGCAAAGTGAAACAGCTAAGCATTGGCATTTTTTGTTTCCAAGACAGGTAGTTTACCTGCTCTTGTTGCCCTTGCCTGTTTATAGCCTTCATATTTGCGGACTATTTCTATTCTTATATTTACGCGCAGGTAGTGAGGGCAAAGAAGAAGGACACAGGAAATGTTTATGCATTAAAGATTATGGACAAGAAATTTATTACAAAGGAAAATAAGATATCTAATGTAAAGCTGGAGCGTATCGTACTTGACCAGTTAGATCATCCAGGAATCATCAGATTATGTTTCACCTTTCAAGATACTTACTCTCTTTGTAAGACTATATCGTAATTGTTTCTAAGTTATATTGTTTTTCTTTGTGGTGCATCATCTATTAGCTTTGTAGAAGCCAACCGACCTTTCGTATATGTTAATATTATTTTTATGATATTACTAAGAGCAGACATGGCACTAGAGTCTTGTGAAGGTGGAGAGCTCTTTGACCAAATTACCAGGGTAAGTGCCTTTTTGCCCTAGCGTGTGGAACAGCTTGAGTACCTTTTTTCTGTAGCTTTTGGATCAGCTGCTATACTTGGGAAAGTAGCAATTAAGCTGGCGAATTGGAATGTTGGTGTTCTTGACATTGTGGCAAGAAGCTAAAATGAGCTTCTAAGCCCAAAAAAGAAAAAGCTCCAATCTGAAGCTTCTACTTCTGCTTCTACTGCAGGTGGTAGTTGTTAAGGTGTTTTTGATGTACATGCGGTAGTTGTTAAGGTGTTTTTGATGTACATGCTAGTAGTGCACTCAATAGAGCATTTGAACTTCTCCAGAAGCTCTAGTAGGGTTAAAGAGGACCTGGCCATTAAATAATTTCTAAATTACATAGTTCTTGTAGTACTTCTTGTGCTTTCTGTTTAGCTTATTCACCTGGTCGCAGAAAGGTCGTCTATCCGAGGATGAAGCTCGCTTCTATGCCGCAGAAGTTATTGATGCTTTGGAATCTTTACATGGTGTAGGAATAATTCATAGGGATATAAAGGTACATCGAAGAAAAATATGTACTTTTTTTAAAATAATTACCTTTTTCTTTTCATTAACAGAATTATTATTGTTTTTATAATTTTGATTATACCAGCCAGAGAATTTATTGCTTACTTTAGATGGGCACATTAAGATCGCTGATTTTGGTAGTGTGAAACCAACAAGGGATGCTCGAATCACAGTTCTTCCGGATGCTGCAACTAATGGTATAACATATATCAAAACAGTTTGGATTGATTAGGTCAGTGGGAGTTATGTAAACATTTTCTTTCTGCTCCCAATTCAGATGAAAAGCCATGCACTTTTGTGGGAACAGCTGCATATATTCCTCCAGAAGTTCTCAATTCTTCCCCACCGACTTTTGGGTAAGGAATAATAATCTTTGGTAACTTCGTGGCAACGTAACTCTATTGGATCTTTTCATCATAGTTTGATATGATAACTGCATTTTAAATTATCATGGCAAATGTTTGGACTGTTTGACCTCAGAAGAAAGAAAAATGTTGTGGGGAGTGAGAGCCTTGTACGCGCTTATGATCCTATCTGAGAAAACTGCGAGATAGATATAGTCGTTAACGCTACTACTACAATTAAACTGAGCTCATAAATGGGGACTTTTATCAACCTCTTTCTATTTCCTGTATCACATTCTATGTTGCTTTTACATTTCTACTGGAATTATCAGTGATATATGATTTGTTTTTTTTGTATTGTAACAGAAATGACATATGGGCCCTTGGGTGCACCTTATATCAAATGCTATCCGGCTCTTCTCCTTTCAAAGATGCTAGTGAATGGCTTATTTTTCAGAGAATCATTGCTAGGGACCTTAGATTTCCCGAGTATTTTTCAGATGAAGCGCGAGACTTAATTGATAAGCTACTGGTGAGCACCAAATGCTTTCACTCAATGGCAAACCTACCAACCTTCTTTCTCTCTCATATACACATGTGCATTTATAACTTCCCTTTATCCCTTATGAACTACCTGCTCAGTCAATAACAACTTTTTGTCTAATGACTCATTTTTATGCAGAAAAATGAGGGGTTTTTTGTGCATATACACTGATACTAATATGCAAAATCACATAAAAATACCCTGCGAAGTTGGTTTTTGTGTACATTCCCCTGACAACAGTACTATAAGCAAAACTGCTTTTCTGTAGTTACCTCCAACAGGGACAAGCATGTAAATGCCAACTTCCAAGTTTTTCGGGCCTAGCATGTAAATGCCAACCTGCAGGGTTACTTGTGAAATTTTTTATATCTTTTGGTGGCGTATAATGTATGTTCTTGCAACACACTGCTAACTTCTTATCTTTTATCGTCTTTTAACTGTAGGATACTGATCCGAGCAAAAGGCTGGGTGCTGGACCGGATGGCTATGATGCTCTCAAGAAGCATCCTTTCTTTAGGGGAATTGATTGGAAAAATATACGGAAAGCACCTGCACCAAAGCTCGCTGTGGATACAAGTGTATAATGTTTTTGCCTTTTTTGTTTAGAAATATTTACATTCACGCCCTTGCAAAATGATCTACTTACATATATACCCGTGCAAAGCTGAATTTTTCAGAAGCTTAATTCTTCTGAAAAAGTTCCCGTCTTCTGATAACCTGTTCTAATATGAAACCAACTTCCTTCATATATTCCGTCAAAAGAGAAAAAAGTTCTCGGATAAATTGGACGACTCCCCAACTGTTTTTCCCTATCTCAGGCAGGTGAGAACGAGGATCAGGATTCTACTTGGAACCTGAATATTCCAACGAGTCATAGTGCTGCCCCTGAAGGAAATAATTGTGCCCCATCTTCTTCTGAAACACAATCTCACATGTCTAGGCTAACTTCGATCGACTCGTTCGACTCTAAATGGTGAGTCACGAAATGCTATTCTTTGCAATCACTGTTAGTTTCTTTGCTAGGTAAATATTATTGATTTTGCCTTTGATCTTATATCTTATACATTAAAAGTCGTAATGAATTATGTAGTTTTCATTGATTTTATGGTTTATCTAATTATCTCATGTTGGTATCTTGGAATGTAACGATCCAGCTCATTAGCATTAGTAACTCACTGGGTCCAAACCACCGACCCAAAATGCTTAAAGCTATTAGTTCTAGTTTGCCTCTCACATATAAGCCCTTCACCCTTTCTCATATTTTTTTGATGTGGGACTATTGGGATATTATATACTCTCCCTATTTTAGGCCTTGATATTCTCATCAACCCAATCACACACGTAATCACCAAGCGATATGAGGCCCACCTCATACTTTCGGTTGGTAGACCAGTTATAATACCAACTGTAACGACTCAAGCCACTAGTACTAACTCGTTGGATTCAAACTACCGATCCAAAATACTTAAGCTTAGTTATTAATTTTAGTTTGACCGTCACATGTAAGGCCTCACACTCTCCTACATATCCAATGTGAGACTATTCGGGTGTTACAATAGCTCAAAGTTTGTGACATTTTTCTTTTGCATGATTTACTACAACTGTAGGCAGGAATTTCTTGAGCCTGGTGAGTCTATCGTCATGATTTCGAAGCTAAAGAAGATTCAGAAACTAACAAGCAAGAAAGTGCAACTGATCCTCACCAACAGACCTAAATTAATATGTATTGATCCTTCCAAGATGGTCGCCAAGGGGAGTATAATCTGGTCTGATAACCCAACTGATCTAACCATCCAAGTAACGAACACTTCGCATTTTAAGATATGCACGGTTAGGTCCTCTCAAATATTCCAGTTTCTTTTTTCGAGGAACAATCTGGCCTTTTAGTGAATGCTAAGTCCCATTTGATTTCAGCCGAAGAAGATTTTGTCATTTGAAGATGCGAAGCAGCGTGCATGGCAATGGAAGAAGGCGATCGAAGGTTTCCAACGCTGCTGAATCGCATACTTATTGGAAAAGGACTTCTGCAGCACCAAAGGCATTTCAAGAAATGCTCGATGGTGTTTCAAAAAACTACAAATTTATACAAAAGCTCATGGATTTTTTTTTTTTTATTATTTTTTTCCTTCCACAGATTGATTTAGAACGAAGTTTTTTTTTTTTTTTTTTCTCTTTTTCGATTCGCAGCTGATATTGTGTTTGAACGAGTGAAATTGCCGACTAATGTGATTGCAGAAGGGAGAGTAGAAAATCGAAATGAGACGGACTCGACTTTGAAAGTATATTATGTTTTAATGTATAATTTATATTTGTTGCAAATTTTGTCAAAATCAAATTCTTTTTTTGTGATATCAACTCTCGCGCATCTTGCTTTTTCTTCTCACTTTCAGTCAATTATGAGAATGATGAACTACAAGAGCTTGTTGTGGAGTTAACAATTGTTCATTATCCTCACTGCTGTGCCTTACAAGGCTAAATGAGTTTCATAGTCATAGTGAAAATTTTTGTTGTGGTTTAGCTCAAGCCAAAAGATTTAAGTGTTGCAGCACATGGTCATGTCGAAAATTAATTTGCTGGTATGATATGGTATGGTATGATATGGTACGACATGGTATGTACTGTACCAATCACATCAATCCCTGTTTGTTGACATGACAAGAAATATTTATTGTCCTCGCCCCTCATGTACTTTACTTGTTTATTATATATTTTTATCAACTTTTCGACACTGCTGAAATAATTATTTGCAAGTTGTAAAGAAAAGAAAATGCTGGACTATGCTATCTATACAGAACACATATTGTGCCGATGTTATATCAGCGTGGTATGACATAGTGGATATGACCCGTACTGGTGGGTGTGATCAAAATCGTAAAAAACCTTGTATCAAGTGAATCAAATATCGTGTTGATTTATTCCGCGAATGCTTCAGCAATTAAAGTTGTGATTTGGATACCTCTCCACAACTTTTTCCTATTCTTTCCAATTATTTTTAGGTAAATCAATATGCTTTGGTTGGCCTTTTTCTTTACTCTCTCCTCTTTTTATGGGGTTTTATGAATTCATGCCCTCGCAAGTATACGAAATCGTGCAAATACCTATGCAAAGTAATGCACATAAAAGAAAAAAAAAAAGAAAGAGAGCATAAATACTCCTTTTAGTAGCGCACGCAGGCGAACAAACAGAATTCTCTATAGTTACACATGCAAATACCAACTCTGCAGGATTATTCATCTAATTCCACATATATTTGAATTATGCAAGGGTATTTATGCAATTACACATGCTTGCCAAAAAATGGGAAATTCGCGGAAATCTTGTGATGTTGATGCAAAATTTCCAATTGCAAACTCTTTACAGCAACCAGGCAAGTACATAACATTTTACATATGCTACTGCGACAACTTCGCGATTCGTAAAAGAGAGATTCAACTCTTCAACCATATCACCTAACAATGCTATTTTCCTTTCTCTTGTAGACATATCCTTTCGCGAAGTAAACATAAAACACCAGTTCTAAACCGCTGAGCCCGGCGAGAAGCCAGTAGAAGTAATCGAGATGGCCCCGATTCAGATTGTTCGAGAACCAGCTCTCTCCGCTCTTCCTCGTCGCGACGTCGATCGCCGTCACAAGAAAGCTGCTGATAAAGCTCCCTACGCCGAAAATGCTTAGATATAGAGCTAATCCGAGGCTCCTCAATGCATCAGGCACTTGATCGTAGAAAAACTCCTGCAACCCGACCATTGTGAACACATCGCCGGTTCCGACCAGAACGTACTGCGGAATTATCCACCACAAGCTCATGGGAATCGGCACATCCGGTTGGTCGATCAGGCCGTAATCAGAAGCAGCTTTGAGCCTCTTCATCTCCACCAGAGCGGCTACGACCATCGAGAGAAGAGACATGACCATCCCGATGCCGATCCTCTGAAGCATGGTGATTCCCGAAGGGATCTTCGAGAAGTTCCGGATCACTGGTACGATTAGTCGATCGTAGATGGGGATAAAAGCAACTGCCGATACATTGATGAAGCTTTGCAGCGCGGCTGGCGGTACTTGGAGTGTTGAAGTTATCCTCCTGTCTAAGGTGCTAGCTTGCTTAGTAAAGAAGGTCGAAAACTGCGAGAAAACTACTGCATATATCAGGCAAGTTGCCCATATAGGAAACAGTCTAAGTGCCTCTTTAGCGTCCTCGGCATGATCCTCATTCTCAATGCATTCATTTGATGTCCTACAATAAAATACCACAACATCATAATTAAAAAAAAGCACTTTTCAGCTAATCTCTATAAATCCAAGTACATGTATACTAACATGCAGGATAAATGCGTACTATCACGCTTCTATAGGAAGGAAACCGCTAGAACAATCAGTCTACTTTTAACGGTCACGTCACAATCATGTCTTAATGGCGGTTCACAGAAAACCGATGAGAGTTAGGAGATTGGTGGTTGATTGAAACGAGTACATTATCCATATAAATGTTACCAACTTCTGAAAGTTCTAGCAGCAAGCTGTAAAAGTGTGAGAGATCGAGGCGGTCAGGTATATTGCAAGACGATCTTACTTCGAGTTCGCCGTTCCTCGCTTGCTTCTAGCAAGCGCCACCAATGATTTGCCTATTCGTGTGAAGGGGCTCTCGTCTTCCAAAGGATAGAACCGATATGTCTTCGTCCCGAGCAAGAATACCGCGAGCGCGATCAACATGGCGATGCACGGGATTCCGAACCCAAGTCCCCAACCGACGTTGTCTTGAATGTAGTTCAAGATTGTTACGGTGAAGATGTTGCCCCCGCACATCCCGAAGTACCACCAGTTGAAGAAGGAGCTTCTCGACAAGCGCTCCTTGGGGTCGTTCTGATCGAATTGGTCGGCGCCGAAGGCTTGGACGCACGGCTTGTGGCCTCCCTGGGCGAAAGCTACGAGATAGAGGGAGAAGTAGAAAAAAACAACTTGGAAAGCCGGAGGGCCGCAGCTACCAGTATCAACGGCTTCTTGGCATTTGGATGGTAGGACTGATGAGAAGGTTAACATGCCGAGGCCCTGGTGAGTCCATAAAACAGATACTAATTATGCTGTCCTACATAACATTAGTTCTGTGAAACAACCGTTGTACTCTAAAAGCTTAAGCTGCTAGAGAACGGTATTTAAACATTTTTATATTTAACACTTTCCCTCACGTCTAGGCTCAAGACTTTTTTAGTCGGCCCATGACATGGGCTTGAATTAAATGGGAGAATTAATATGATAGGAGTCTGGCGTGACTCGAACTCAGAACCTTCTGCTCTGATACCATGTGAAACAATTATTGTACTCTAAAAACTTAAGCTGTTAGAGAACGGTATTTAAATATTTTTATATTTAACATGTTCTGTATGCACCTGCTGGCGCTGATTGAAGTTCTTGTTTTCATTGAAATACGGATGTATTAGTGGGTTCGGATATCTTAAATGAACTGCAGGGCTAAATTCCTCTTTGAGTTCATGTAGGTTTGCAGTTATTATTGATATGTCAGATGTTTAGCCCTAAAGAGAAAGAAAAGTAAGAGGTAGTTTTTAACTGTTTATGCCATTAACCGATCACAGATCTTCAATAGTAAGTGTGAATTAAGCGTTGCAAAATGTGAAATACGAACTAGAATCAGCCGAGGCATATGTGACAGTAACTCAACAGTAATCCTAGAACAAAATGAGAAATGCTAACCACTGTTTAAAAAAGTTGGCTGATAGCAATGAATTGTATCTAGACTTTTAAGCTTCAGATGGCGAATTGCAAACCGGACAAAGTTTATGGCGGTTTAGAAGTTATTTTATTAATATAATCTTGTTGCAGCACAGTTCAAACGAGATTTAAAGTTCAAGAACTAAGCGAAAGTATTTGAATCAACAACATCGGTGTCGTAGTCTCATAGAGAAAGATGCTTCATGCAATCTACTACAGATAAAAAATATGGTTACAGCAAATGCCAAACCAGAGAAATGGAACAGTGTCGAAGCGAAAACGCACCAGCACATAGAGGAGGGAGGCGAGGACGATGGTGCGGTAGCGCCCGAGGCACGAATCAGCAAGAAGTGCACCGAGGAGCGGGAGCATAGAGGCGGCACCTGACCACGTGTTCACGGCGGCGGCGGCAGCGGCCGTGGGCTCGCGGAGGGGCCCTGTGAGGTACATGACAAGGTTCGAGGAGATGCCGTAGAACGCGAACCGCTCCGTGATCTCCACACCTGCATGATTCACAGCGTTAGATATCACGAAAGGTTCGAGTCTTGTTGAATGCACAACAGCAGCAAGATTTCTGAGATTTCCAACTTTTGTAGAAATTGCAGATGAAAAATACATAATACATCTTCTTCTTTGATCCATCCTTGATCTCAAATGTAACTTTGCACATGCATCTTACTGTTTTGTGATCTGTTGTAACTGCTTGATGCAATTGTTCATTGTAGTCGAAATATTCTTGAAACTGTTTTTGATGACACTCCTTTGTTGTCTCTCTCTTCGAGTTTTCAATCTTTCTTCATTAATTGCATCATTAATTGCATGATTGGTATGGTACGTTCACAGAGACAACGACTGTTACTAATAAAATTTAATTTTAAGTATATTTTAAAAAAACTTAAAATCTTAAAAGAATATTTTTATATGGCTAAGTTATAAAAAAAAAATTTAAATATCTTTTATTTATTTTTTTCTCTAATTTTTAAAAGGAAAAACTTCAAAAACCCCCCTGTGGTTTCATAGTTTTTTATTTTGCTCCATGTGGTTTAAAATATATCAAATTGCCCCTCCTGTGGTTTTGTTTTTATCTTTTCGATAGTTTTTTCGTTAATATTTTATTAAATTATATAAAAAAAACTTCAGATACCTATCTAGATTTATCAAATATTCACTTTAGTATCCTTTAATTTTAACTTTATCACTGATTTAAGGAAAAAAAAATAATAAAATTAATATGAAAAAGAGAAAAAAGAAACCACAGGGGGGCAAATTGACACACTTTAAACCACAGGAGGGCAAAGTGAGAAACTACGAAACCACAGAGGGAGTTTTTGAAGTTTTTCCTTTTTAAAAATACTTAAATTCAGTTATTATCAACCAATGTAACGACCTGACCTGCTATCAATAATAATTTGTTGGGCTAAAACTACCGACCCAAAATACTTAAGTCCGATTATTATTATTATGGTAGAATCTTCTTATATATTCAATGACAAGTCCATTCCCATCGGACGTGGGACTATTAGAATGTTACAAGTAATTAGATTTTTTTTTTTTTTTTGAATATTGATAAAAATCTGACAGAGCGGGATTAAATACAGCTTGAAATATTGAAGGGGATAAAATATATATTTTTAAAAATTAGAAAGAAAAAATAAAATAATAAATATTTATAAGAAAGTTTTTTACAGATTACCCTTTTATATTAGCCAGCGAAATAAATAAGGTGACATAAATAAGAAATGTCAAAATTTTTTCAAAGATATATATAAGCAATTGTACTGAAAAAGAAAATCACATCACTCGAAATTGTAGGCATTTACTTTTTTTTTTTTTTTAAATAAACAAATAAATAAATAAATAAATAGCTCTGGAGACTATTCCTGCATCGCCGCCGTACGATGGGGATCGGACGGTTGAGATCGAATCAGGAGGAGGGGATTACCGATGATGAAGAGGGCGGAGGTCCACTGCCCGGAGCGGGAGCGGGCGATCGGACGGCCGAGGTAGTCCACGACCCCGATCAACGGCTCTGATCGCGCGAGGATGAGCGGCTCCGAATCCATCGTTTTTTATCCCTTCCCCTCTCTGTCTCGTACAGTGTTTATATCCTGATGAGGCGAGGGACAAAATGTACGGATACCCCTGTACTATGCTTATATCGCATGTTAGTTCCTGTCATCTTAAAAAATTGTTCATACTTGAGGGGGGCTTCAACAAAAAAAAAAAAAAAAAAAAGTTAGTGGAGGAGAAATCGTCTCGTCGCTCGTATGAAACTGTTCTATTCATCATTCATATTATTTTTTTTAAAAATTTATGTTATTCACTTTAAAAAAGGCGAATAAATCGGTCTCTATAAAATTTGGAAAACAAATAAACGGATACAAATTGAAAAATAGTTTGTAAGAAGAACTTTTTTCGTTTAAAAAAATTTTATACTTTTTTTTTTTTTTGAGAGAAGGTAGCGCGTTACCTGCTTTATTCATTGAATGTATGAACTAGCCTACAAAGGTGAGGCATCCAGAGCCTCGAGAAAGAAACAGGCAAGATGCGAAAGTGAAATGCCAAAAAAAAAAAAGAAAAAAAAGAAAAAGAAAGACGGTGGTAAGGTTTCAACTAAGTACGGAGGAGAATATCCTAGGATTTTCGCAACTGTACTAGTTTGCGTACGACCAACATAGGATCTAGTTGGATGTTTCGAAAAATCAGGTCATTCCTGGCCTTCGAAATGGTCCACCAGCACGCAGCTAATTCCGGAAGGCTATGTTTCGCATTATGCTGTCCTTTCTTGACCTTCCACCTATCCCAGATGTGTGATACATCGTTTCCTAACTCCGTAGCCTGAATGCCCTCAGTCCCCATCATCATGATGAACTTGATGAATACGCATTGTGCGAACAGGTGGTCCACAGTCTCCTCGTGTACCCTACACGGCACACAGGCTGCATCTCCAATCCACCCTCTCTTTACAAAATTATCAGCTGTAAGGTGCCTTTTTTTGAGTACAAGCCAACAGAACACTTTGATCTTAAGAGGTATTCGGAGACTCCAAATCTTACTAGCTCGTTCGTCCCGCAACCCCCCGTCACTTAACATACGGTAGGCAGATTTGACCGAAAACATTCCGTTGTTACACCATCTCCGCCGTATCGTATCCGGCCGTTGTGATGCTTTCAAGCCGCTAACCCTTACCCTAAACGCCACAAGGTTGGATCGCAATTCAGGCCTAATAGTGGATTCATCACCTAGGATCCTAGTCCAATTCCAGTCAAATTCATACTTTTTTTAGAAACCAAATAGCCCCTAAACCGGGCGAAAAGAGAAGAAGCTAAAGTATAAAAGGGCAATTTCATTTGTGGAATTGTGGAAAGATGCGCTTCTTCTTTTATAATTACAATTTCCATCTAATTAATCACAAGATAAATAAATTTCCACTTGGTTTTGATTTAAATTCGTTTGGATTTAATATGAGCCCTAATCCAATCCACTTGGAGAGGATAAACTAACACCCTCTCATAATTAAACACGAAAAGAAAAATAAATGAGAAAAAAAAACAACAACAACAAGTGCATTAGCATCTACAACAATAAAACATCATATCCTATAAAACAGATAGCGTTAGAGCGATACAACAAGAATATTTTGCTTCTTACAAAGGAAATTGCAGTGATAATATAAGGGAAAAACTTCAAATATCACCTCTGTGGTTTCGCACTTTCTCACTTTAGTACTATGTGATTTTAAAGTATATTATTTTTGTACCCCGTGATTTTATTTTTCTCTTTTTATTATCCACTCTACTAGATTTTTTTCGTTAAATCAATGACAAAGTTATAACTAAAAGGTACTGTAAATATTTGATAAATTATAGATAGGATATCTGATGTTTTTTTGTATATGATTTAATGAAAAGTTAAAGGAAGGATTAACAAAAAGAGAAAAATAAAATCACAGAATACTAAATTAATACATTTTAAATCACATGATACTTAAGTGAGAAAGTGCAAAACCACAAGAGTGGTATTTGAAATTTACCCTAATATAAACAAAGAACTACAACACTAGTGTACAAATATGAATAAAGATTATAATTTTACAACAACTTACTTTTTTCTTTTTTTCTTTCTTTTTTGAGAATGGCCATTTATTAATAAAATCTGGCGCCAACATAGTGTTTGATTTGATCACAAAACTGCAATCTTCTTCTTGTAGTTATAACTCCGCGCATAGTATAAGAACAAGCACAATTCCAAAGCACTGAGCACCGCGAGAAGCCAATAGAAGTAGTCGAGATGTGCACGGTTCAAGTTATTCGAGAACCAGCTATCTCCGTTCTTCCTCGTCATCTTATCGATCGCAGAAATAAGGAAACTACTAATGAAGTTCCCGACGCCCAATATACTCAAGCACAGAGCGAGACCGAGGCTTCGTAAACCATCGGGAACCTGATCATAGAAGAACTCCTGCAACCCTATTATGGTGAACACGTCGGCGATACCGATAAGCACGTATTGAGGAACCAACCACCAAAAGCTCATTGGAACAGTGGCATTTGGCTCGTCGATTAAGCCGGAGTCCCTAGCGGTATTGAGCCTCTTCGTTTCGACGAGAGCTGCTACCACCATCGAGAGCAAGGACACGACCATCCCCGCGCCGATTCTTTGAAGCATGGTGATGCCCGAATGCACCTTTGAGAACTTCCTTGCTGAGGGTACGAGGATTCGATCATAGAGCGGGACGAAGGCGATGATGGAGAGAGTTCCGAAGCTTTGGAGAGCCGCGGGCGGTACTTGCAGGCTTGAAGTAATGGCTCTATCTAGAGTCCTCCCTTGCTTGGTGAAGAAGGTGGTCAATTGGGCGAAGACGACGGCGTAAACTAAGCTAGTCGCCCATATCGGGAACAATCGGAGCACTCCTTTGGCTTCGTCTATCCGTTTTTGTTCACATTCGTCTTCCGATGTCGAAGATCTACACAATTATGTGCATGGAGAAAATGAAATTGGTTTGCGCAAGTTGTCAAAAAGTAAGTCGGAGCGCCATTTTGATTTTCCTAACATAGAACTGACGTCGCAGCTGATTCAGCTATCACATCACCTCTTCATAAGTAATTTGCGAGAAATCAAATTTTGGTGATGTAAGTGAACATACTTGGTCTGTTGTCTTTCGATGTCTTCTCTCGGCCGAAGAAGGCTCGCTTTCCAACTCCTCGCCAATGACAAAAACATCTTGCCGATTCGAGCGAAGGGGCTCTCCTTCTCCACTATATAACATCGATACGTCTTCGTCCCGAGCAAGAAGATAACAAGAGCCAAGAACATAATGATACCGGGGACTCCAAAGCCGAGGCCCCAACCGACGTTATCTTGAACATAACTTAGTACGATAACCGCGATGGTGATGCCCATGGACATGGCGAAGTACCACCAATTGAAGAAGGAGCTCCGCGAGACGCACTCCTTAGGGTCATTTTGGTCGAACTGGTCAGCTCCGAATGCAAGGCCGCACGGCTTGTCGCCGCCTTGAGCAAAGGCAAGTAGGTAGAGGGAGAAGTAGAAGAATGCGACTTGGAAAGGCGACGGATGGCACGCCGAGGGATTCGCAGAGTTCGTGCAATCCGGAGGGCGGATAGACGGGACCGTCGAAGAGAGAGTCAGCATGCCATAGCCCTGCGAAAATCGGTTTCGAGCACACAATCTTTTTTGAGTCATCCTTAAAACAACAAAATTGACACACAATTAGGATAGTACATGCTAGAACAAATTGATCATACAATTTTTTTAGTTATTATAAGTTATTCATATAATTCATGAAAATTTTCACTTTTTCACCTTTAACTAATGACAACAATTTTCTGCAATTTCATGTTATTCACAGCAAACAGATATTTTCAATTGGCTAGGTCCTAAGATTGTAACAGCTACAAAAAAAGAAGGGGACAACACAGTGAAAATAGAAAGGATAAGGACATGAATGAAACTTTAGCTAAAAGATCCTTTCCTACACCTCTGATGTAACATTTTTGAGTTTTTCCAGTCCTATACGCTTCATCAAATGGTCAATAGTACAATAATTGAAGAGCTTGACAACCAGTCCGACAGTGATTCAGCTTAAAAACCGCTTTGAATCATTTGAAGTGATGGTTCAACAATCGAACCGGTGAATCAGTCTTGTTTGATTCAGGCCAAATTTATTTTATCAAGTTATATTAAAATTCAACGGCTTAAAATTAACTTAGTTAATTTTATTTTCTATTAACACAGGTTAGTTTTTTAAAAAGTAAAATTTGAATGGGTTATTTGCATACACGTCCCTGTAAACATAGTGAATTGTGAAAATATCCCTGCAAAACGGGAATTTCATAAATTGTCCCTACAAAAGTCCTAAGTTATGCAGATATGTCCCTCCGGTTAACATCCGTTAGTGATCTGTTTATTTTTTAACAGTAGATTCGTGAAATGACCATTTTACCCTCACAAATATATTCCTCCAAAAGTTTTCCTTTCCCTTCTCTTTCTCTTCCTCTTCGGACCGTCGAAGCGGACGACGGCGGCGGCGGCGCGGGGTCGGGTTCGCCGGCGACGAAGAAGAGGGAAGAACGCCGAGGCACCGGAGCTCTACCCGGAGCTCGTCGCCGTCAACGCCGTCCCCTCCCTCGTCGACGTCGTCTCCCTCCTCACCGACCTCACCAATGCCGACGTCCTCGGTGACCACGACGACCCCGCGCACGCCCTCGTCGCCGCCCTCGTCGACAACAACGCCCTCGAGCTTCTCGTCCAGAAACCCGCCCGCCTTTCCGAGGCCGACCCCGACGAGGTTCTTCTCCCTCACCGGTGACGAAGAAGAGGGAAGAGGAAGAGGAAGAAGGAAGAAGGAAGAAGAAGGGAAAAGAGGAAGAGGGAAGAGGAGAAGGAAGAGGGTTCGCCACTGCGCCGCCGTCGCCGCCACATCTCCTCGCCGGCGGCGAAGAAGAAGAAAGAGGAAGAGGAGGAAGAGAAAGAAGGGTAAATACGTCAATTTACAGTATAATTAACCATGGTTAAGTATTTTAACCGTGGTTAACGAAAATTTTCTAACAGATCTGGACGGCAGGGACATATCTGCATAACTTAGGACTTTTATAGGGACAACTTATGGAGTTTTCGTTTTGCAGGGATATTTCCGCAATTCACTATGTTTGTAGGGACGTGTATGTAAATAACCCAATTTGAAAACTACTTAATTTGGTTTAGAAACCAGTATTTTATAATTAAATATGCTACTGAAATAGTAAAATATGTAAATTTTTCTACATAAAAAAATTTAAAATAGTAATAATATTTCTATAATGTCATACTGACGCTACTAGTTGAACCGGTAATCCTTAATCCAACAATATTTTTCAATCCTTATTTGATCAGATTTCGAAAATATCAGATACAACTAGTCTATGAAAATTGACACACTTGTTTTCGAGGCCAACATTGCCCAACATCATTTTCTCCTTTTCCTAGAACAAACACATTGAAACCCCAAACTTTTTGGTTACAGCATCAAATCATGTGGTCCATCAATGAACCACTTGTTCTGGGGGACAAATTGGTTGATAGAGATGTCCAAGAACAATTATTAATTTTTTTTTTTGAGAGATAGGTAGCACGCTACCCACTTTGTTTATTTCATTTAGAAATAAACTTAGCTGTAAATGTGAATCAACTAGGATTCGAACTTGGGACCTCAGGTACCAACCACCAAGCCCCTTGCCACCTGCTCTAGGACGGTCGGTAACGATTACAATTTTTATTCTGATACTAAAGCAGAAGCCCCTTTAATGCACCTCTATGATGGAAATATTTTTGGGCATGCTTGGCATTGCTTATTTGTTGTTATTATTAGTTGAACATAAAATATTCAAAAAGTAAAATATTCAAAAAGATTAAGTTTATAAAGAACAATATTTTTATATTTTTATATTTAAAATTTATTGATGTATTGATAGATCTAAAATTTAGATAAATTAAATGAGAGAAAATTAAAGAAACTTGGTGGGGATAAAGCTCATGATCTTCTACTCTAACATCATATAAAACAACCTTTATCGCTAAAAGCATAATCTAGCGTAGAATATTAATAATACTTTAAGAAGAGTGATTGATAAGAGTAAAAAATGCTACAGATTTCGCTGCTGTGGCTACGAAAAATGAGATTTTGAATCTCAAAAATAGAAATTCTAATCGAGTGATTTAACAAAAGAGGCACAACGATGTTTTAACATAATGCTTGTTTTTAATAACACTACTTAAACAATATATTATCAAACAACACTATATCCTATAACGGACTCGAAGACGGTGTAAATAATACATTATCCAACAATAATACTATATCCTATGACAGATCCAAATATGCTTTAACACGAAGCAATCATACTTTTATGTATATATATCTTTAAAGATACAGCTACACAAAGGTGTATAATCAATAAATAAAATTTTTTAAAATAAATTAATAATTAGAGGACATATATTTCTTAATCACACCTGGCATGTGGACTTGTCCGGATAACTTGTCAACCAAAACTTTTCTTTTTATCTTTTTTTTGGGGATTTTTTTTTTCTCTTAATAATAATAACAATAATTCTGCTCATAGGATAAAAGTTGGTAACCAAATAACTCACCAATCATTTAGACCTCAAAAAAATAAAATAAAATTGACTAAAATACAAATAGTCCTTGGACCATATTGCAAGTTGGTCCGCAAATTTTTTTTTTATTTAAAAAAAAACTTAAACCACTGAGCTTTCTCATATACATTGCTAAAAAGTTAAAAGTGTAATTCTTTTTTATAGAATAACTTTTTAACCCTGTTTAAAATATATAAAAGGAAAACTTCAAATACCCTTTTTGTGATTTTACTTCTTCTCACTTTTGTACCCTGTGGGTATC
>NC_033621.1:13272421-13372142 GCF_001540865.1 Ananas comosus
ATTATTAATAATTAATTATAAGTAATAAATTAATTAATAATAATTATCTAATTATTAATAATTAATTATAAATAATAAATTAATAATAATATCGATTATCTATTTCTTAAGAATAATAATTATTAATAATTATTATTTAATTAATAATTATTAATAAATAATAATTATTAAATTAATAATTATTATTATCTAATTATAAATAATTAATTTTAATTATTTAATTATTTATTTATTTATTTTATTATTTAAGTAATAAATAATGATTTAAATATATTAATTAGATTAATTAATAATTTACTATCATTAAAATTTAAATTTAGACTTTAATTTACCTTGTTCTCATTTTGTAACAAGCTTGTTCCAGGAAAAAGGTGGAACAACAGTTTCAACCAATTCCAGCCTTATACCAGCTAGTTCCAGAAACCCGGGAACTACTGTTCTCGGGTACCAAACGCTGCGTTTGGGAACAAAAAGGAGAACAAGAGCTTATTCTCCCTCTTGTTCCCGAACCAAACGCTATAGTGTTTTAGAGTTTTTCATCGTTAGATTTATTTTTTTGATCATTTTTCCTTATTAGATCGTATTATTTAATCACTCTTTCACTCGATCTTAGAAGATAACTATCATTCTAATCACACATTTTTTCATCTGGCCGAAAATATAGTAACACCGGTTATTTATTGCCATTAATAGTATAATAGTCTAATTCTATATACTTGGAATAAGAGTAGGAGTAGCTTTTTTTCTTTTTGGGGGAGTTGTTCGGGGGTAGTTATATTGGGTAAGCGTAACAGGAGTGGCGAGAGGAGAGTAGTGAGGAAATAAGGGTAAATGAAGGGGGAATGGGGAATGGGGAATGGGGAATGGGTAAAGTAGTGGGTTAGGGTTAGAGTTAGGGTTTAGGGGGGGTACCAGGACGTAGAGGAGAGCGGCGAGGGCGATGGTGCGGTATCGGCCGAGGCAGGAGTCGGCGAGGAGGGCGCCGAGCAGCGGCAGCATCGACGCCGCCCCCGACCACGCGTTCGCCGCCGCCGCCGCCGCGGCGTTCGTCTCCCCCATCGGCCCCGTCAGGTACGTTATCAGGTTCGACGCCACCCCGTAGTACGCAAACCTCTCCGCTATCTCCAACCCTAAACTACCATCAATGTTCATCATCATCATCATCATCATCATCATGCATCATTTCCCATTCGATCGATCATCAATGGATCTAGGGTTTGGGGTTTTAGGTTTACCCATGACGAAGAGGCGGCGGGCCACCCGCCGGAGGAGCGCGGCGTAGATCGGACGGCCGCGGTAGTCAACGAGGCCGCTCACGGCTCCGACCGAGCCTGGAGGAGGGGATCGAGGAATCCATTTCCGCCCCCCCCCCCCCACCGCTTCTTCCTCGTCCTCTTCTTCGTTCTACCCCCCTCGCACCCCCCCCTCTCTCTCTCTCTCTCTCTCTCTCTCTCTCTCGCTCTCTCTCTCTTCTATATATATATATATCTATATAATATTATATATATATATATATATATATATATATATTATATATATATATATATATAGAGTGTAAAGCTACTATGGTATTGGAAGTATAAATGATTTGGTACTTCCGATTATTTGACTCTTGGATTAAGAATTATACGAGTGGGATGATTGCGGTCCTCCCTAGTATTGAATAGTATTCGTAGGATTACGTGGTCCCTATAAGGTAATAGTATTAATCTAAAAATTAGAAATGATTAAAGAGACAGCTCTAAATGCAAGGAGTCAGAAGCACCAAATTATATATATATAAAGTTGAGCCTCTATACTTTTAAAAATTCTTGAGTTATTGGTACTTCTAGATTTTGAATTTTTTGATTAAGAGATGTGTGATTAGGATGATAGTGATTTTTCAGGGTTGAGTTGGTGGCTGATTGAATAGGATGATCTAATGGGTGAAAATAGTCAAAAAAAATTAGATCTAACGAAAGAAAATTTATAAACATAAGTTGTTTGTGCTTTTAAAAATATCATATCCGAACTCTCTCTCTCTCTCTCTCTCTCTATATATATAAACTAAGCTCTTATATTTTTGAAAATAACAAGGCATTGTTGTTGGTAGGTTTTCCAAATTTCAATCAAAATTTGTAATGTTAAAATAATAATAGCTTTCTAAGATTAAGGCTTCATTTGGAATTACGAGGATATTCCGTTACGTGCGGTGAGAAAAAAGTACGTTGGAAAAATATCCTGTTTGTTTTCGTACGTAATATTGCGTTATGCATATCGCGATGAGTCGGTTACGATATATTTTCTGTGGTCCCACCGGAGAACGCAAAAATATATTCCTATATATTTTTTTCCCAGCTCTATTTTATCTAATAGCGTTAAATAGACCTCAATACCAAACTAAGCCTAAGTTAGTGGTCCATAGAATAATATAATCTAAAAAGTAAATTGGTCCAATGGATAGAATAATTATGAAAGATTGAAGTAAAATAAAAAGTTAAATTACAAAAAAATTCTGTCAAAATTCGATTTTTCATTTTTTTTTTCTGTCATTTAAAAATCTACACTTTATCCTCTTGTAAAATAAAAAATATTCACGAGAAATACGGTGTGAACTGTGATGACAAAATGATTATTTTGCCCCTCACTATTTTGCCCTCACCATGTTCACAGGAGAGAAGGCTGAGGATATTTTTATATAAAAATATATATAATATTATTTATAAACGGAACCCTAATGAATTACTAACGGCAAAGGTTAAAGTGAATATTTTTTATTTTATAAGGGGACAGAGTATATATATATTTTTAAATGATATAGAAAAAAAATAAAAAATTAAATTTTGACAGTAATTTGGCCAAAATAAAATATTATTTATTATAATTATTGTGATTGTGATGGGAAGAAACTTCAAAAACAAGAGGCTGGACTCGGGAGTGTGTGCCGATCGACTGCCAGCCACCATGTGGGGTTGGTGGATAATTTGAGCACGTTGGAGTTGAATAGGTTTTAATTTGAGAGCGTTGAGATTCCCTTCTTTTTCTTATTAATTGTGTTCTTTTGTTATCATATATTAATTTATGAGAATTCAATTCATTTTGAAAAGGATTTGGAAAAAGTTTTCTTAAGAGAAATATCAAGTCCATATGTATATAATACGGCTAAACCTGGTAACTTGAATATAATATTTAGGTAATAATTAGATTCAAGAAGTTAAAAACGTTAAGCGCAAGTAAAGCGATATAATTAGTATTAAAGCTAATTAACAACGAAAAGTGTACTTAAAGGAGGGAGAATGTGACACACTAGAATTTGGATTAGTTCTATATAAAAAATATAATATTACTAAATCTCTGAGTCCGTCTATAGTATTTTGGATGGTGCCTAGAGCCAATCACCAGCCGAAAATATGAGATATGAGATAAGTCGTTAGGACGGAGAAAATATAACACTCTAGGATTTAAAATAGTCATATATATAAAAGATATAATACCGCTAAATATTTTAATCCAGTTATAGTATTTGAAATAGTTCTATACGATAATATGGCTAAATCTCTTAATTCGGCTATAATATTTTGAATAATCTTATATATTAGATGTAATAGGACTAAACCTGTTTATCCGACTATAGTATTTTAAATTTTTGGACAGTAGTTAGGTTCAAGAGATTAATAGAATTGAGGATGGCTAGAATTTAAAATAATTTTTAGAGGATGGTGTTGTAGAATTACGGCGCATGCTTGCATTGTAAATTAACCTAACATTGTTTATTTATAGATAAATAAGATGAACATTTGTTTGACGGTCATGCGCTTAAAACAAGAAAGAAAAAAATTAATATGCTAAATTACAGAAAATTTCCATATCAATATTCTTTTTTATTTTTTTTTTTCCTTGTCATTCAAAAATTTGCACTTTGCTCTCTTAAAAAATAAAAAATATTCATTTTGACTCCCGTATTTAGAGGCCGTTTGGTTGGATGTAGTTGCAGAAACAGTGTAGTTGGAAATACATGTAGTTGCAAATGCTGCAGTTATAACTACACCTAGTCTGTTTGGTTTTACGCAGTTGCAACTGCTGCAATTATATTTCTTCTGTTTGGTAATATGAAGCTGATAGTTGTATATATGAATTTTGTCACCTCTTCAGATAGAGTAGTGAGGTCACCTTCACTAAACATAAAATAATTGTATAAATTTATTAATTATTTAAATTTACTATTTATAAATAAATAAGTAGATATATATAATATTTTTATATTTTTCAATAATTCTTCAACTTATTAATCGACACATTTAAAATTTTTAATTTATTTAATTTTAATATGTAAATCAAACTTTAAAAATTTAAACGATTCTCTCATTTTTTTTTATCAATTTTAATAATTATAATTAATTAAAACTTATTAAATTAACATACACGATCACATTCTATAAAACATTTAGAAAAAAAAAACTATATTTATATTTTAAATAAAATAAATTTAAAAAAATTAATTTTTTGCACAAAGCTTGTATTGTCTAAAAAATTTTATTAGTATGAGTTTATTTATAAGTATTTTTATTTCCTATATACATATATTATTTATTTATTTAGCTATTTATTTATTTATTTATTATTATTAATTTGTGGGTGATCATATCCCTCACTAACTGCTACAGTTTAGAACTACGACCAATTTGGATGTAGTTCCAACTGCAGCATTTGGGCCTTCTTGTACAGTTGGAACTGCAGCAGTTGAACTCAACTCACTAACCAAACAAATGAATTGTGGCTGCACGCATTTGCAACTGCACTGCAGTTGTAAGTGCAGTTGCAAATACGTACAACCAAACAGCCCCTTAGGGGGCGTTTGGATTGATGAATTTGTAGATTCAACGTAAGTCAAGTGTAGTGGTGTTTGATTTTCCTGAAGTGTGATTATTTTTCTGTTGTTTGTTTTGACGTAACTCGTACCACTGAAAGTTAAATTCAATCACTTCTGCTGTTTGTTTTGATGTAACTTGGTGCTGGTAAAATTAGTTTTTTGAGTTCCGTTGTTTGTTTTGATGTAAGTAAGTGGATCCCATTATCTCCTAAATATAGTAATAAATTTATCACTATAAAATTTAACCTATTATATAATTAAATTTTTTATTATTATTTAAAGATAATCTTAATTTATTATAAATAAAGTAATTCTAACCCATTATAAAGAAAATAGAGTTTAGGTTTTACTGTTTAATAAATTGTTTAGAGAAAGTTGAGTGTGGTGGAAGTCGAGTTCGGTACTTTAGAGCCGGAAGTCGAGAGTAGGAGAAGTGGAGCTCTAACGTAACTTGAGTTACATTATATTTTTCAGTTATACCAAAACAAATAACGAACGTGATGGAACTTGAGTTCCATCACTCTACTTACACCAAAACAAACGGGCCCTTAGTGTTTCGTTAGGATTTCATTTATATCATGTTTCTTATACTCAAAATATTTCTGAAACTCTCCTCCTCCTTTATCCATGGCCGCGGCGCCTCACCCTCCGCCGTGCCGCCTCGTCCTCCGCCGCCTCGCTCTTGCCCACCTATCTGGCCATACCCACACACACACCCTTGCCCGTCTTTGCCGCCTCACCCTCGCCCTCGCCCTCACCTTCGCCCTCGCCCTCGTCCATCTCTCCGTCCAAAAAAATGAGAAGTAATTTGATTATTTTATTACAACCTATTTTTTCTATGAATAAATTTTTTTAAAAAAATAAAATATAAATTTTTGAATAATATAAAAAATAAAAAAATAGATATTATTAAATATTTTTTTGTAATTTACCCATATTTATATTTATATTGTGACACAATATATGAAGGCGGGAGGTATGGATGGAACTGGGGGTAGCAGTGGTTTTGAGGTGGTACCGACGGTATTCGCTTTTGCTCTCTGTCCTGCTCGTACTATCTGCATTTTAAAACTGAACTCTGCTGCGTGTGGGAAAGATAATCAGATGGTATTATCAACATTAATTACTTAATTAATTAACTTATTAATTATTAATATTTTGAGATAGTACTTGATCATTGGAGATTCGTTTTGAGTCTTTATTTTACAGACTTTCGATTGGATAGTGACGCCTGGTACGCCGATAACACGACAAAGTGACACTGATTTCAGGTTTAGGTGTACCGAGACGGAATTTAGGATGATGATGAGTGCGTGTAATCGAAATTTTACTAAATAAATATAATTTACAAAATAAAATCCGACACATTCGGCTTGGTACATAAATTTTAGAATTAATTTCATACGTATCTTTGTAAATATAGTAAATCATAAATATATTTCTATAAAATTTAATTTATATATATATATATATATTGTCTCTGTAAAAGTCCTGATGTTTTCAAATATGTTCTTACTGTTAAAATTCGTTAGAAAGTTTTAGTTAATCATAGGTTAAATACTTAATCTTGATTAGTTTTTTATATTTTTATCCTTCTTATATTATACTGTTATGACTTTTAGAGAGACATATTTATAGTGGTAAAATTGAAAAAATAAATGATTTTCTAATAGCTCTCTAAGAGTAACAAACCAAAAGGACATGTTTCAAAATATCAGAACTTTTGTAGGAATAATATATGAAAGTTGAACTTTGTAGGGATATATTTGCTATTCACTATATTTGCACGGATTTGCATGAAATTAATCCTAAATTTTATCTCTACCTGATTCAAAATTGAATAGATTTTATATAATATATTTAAATGCTTAATATCATATTTAAGTTAATATTTAAAAAAATTAAATTTTAATACAATATGTTTAGAAATAGAGTAAATAAAAAAATAATTATTTCGAGTTCGGAATTAGGATCGGGTTTTGGATTTTTTTATTGAATTCGATTTTAGATGTGAATTTTTAAAGCGCGTCAGGTTCGGATGCGAATTCGGGTTTGAATTAACATTTTGATTTGGATTTTGATTGTCGAATTCGAATTTAAATTTTTTAAAAATTCGTTTCGAATCTGACGAGTTGACATCCCTACTTAGCGACTTTGTCCTGGCCTAGACACAACCTGAACTCCCTTATTTATAAAGCATCTGGGGAGGAGAAAGATTTTTAAAATTTTGTAAAAAAATTAGAGATTATACGAATTTATCACATAATTTAAATTTAAATTTAAACTTATAACTTATCTAAGATCTAATATTATTAATTTTAATTTAAATAATTATTACTAGTGAAAAAAGGTCCTTTTTTTTAACTCTTTCCCGAATCAAAGTTGATTTGATATTATTTTCAGAGTATTCGATTTTTCATGGAATTGAAAATCTGAGTGCTTATCTATTAAATCAACCACCAACAATAAAAATGAATCATTTTCATTTTTATTCCAAATCTCAAATGTTTCAACCAAATATGCCCTTGTATAAAATAAATCTTTAAATTACTAAGTTCATAAAATATAGGTGTTAGAAACAATATTTGCGTTTGCTAAAAGCTAGTAAAATTATATAATAATTACCATTAAGTTTAATAAAAATTTCACTTTCTCTTATTTTCTCTCTCTATACAAGAAATTAAAGGGTAAATTGCAATTCTGGTCCGCAATTTGTTTGATGCGTAACGCTTTCCTCATCAAACCTTAATTTATTACATAATTTATGTCTCAAATTTTTTGAATTATTACGATTAAGTCCGAGGACCTAATTGAGTAACTAAAAATAATATAACATCTTAATAATTATTGCATTATCTATTCTATTTACTATATACTAAAGTAGAATCCTTGGTATAAAACTGACACGTGTCTTTTTATATGCTTGCTACGTGTCAAACTCAAATATAGAATAATAATTATATATTAGGAAACATTATTAAATCAAATTAAATCAAATTATACCAATTAAATATAATTATATATAAAATTAACTAGAATTTTATTAGAAAATACTATTAAACACTATTATTATAATTATACTCAAATATAGAATAACAATTTTATTAGGAAACACTATTAAATCAAATTAAATTAAATTATACCAATTAACAAATAATACCAATTAAATATAATTATATATACAATTAATAAGAATTATATTAGGAAACATTATTATATCAAATTAAATCAAATTACGATTTTATTAAAAAACACTATTAAATATAATTAAATCAAATTAATTTGATATGTCATTATTTTACATGTCAGTTTCATTAAATCAAAGTCAGCGTTTCATTATAANAAATTAAATCAAATTATACCAATTAAGTATAATTATATATACAATTAACTAGAATTTTATTAGAAAACACTATTCAACACTATTAAATCAAATTAAATCAAATTATACCAATTAAGTATAATTATATATACAATTAACTAGAATTTTATTAAGAAACACTATTAAACACTATTATTATAATTATATATACAATTAACTAGAATCTATTTACTATATACTAAAATATAACCCTAATATAATTCTAGTTCATTACAATACTACTATATTATTTTTTATATCAACAATTCATCAATATTGTTAACTAAATTGGGCTGTGAGATTTAATTATAATAATAATTCAAAAACTTTAAATAATAAATTTTAATAAATTTGAATTTGACTACCAAAATATCATCTATGGTGGGGTTGCTGATATTGTGTTGGTGGCTATATCTATGTGGCGTTGTTGACAAGTCGAACTCATTTAAAAATATATATTTAAAAATTTGAAATGGATAAAAATGTGTGAAGATCCCTTCAACTACATATAAGATATTTTGAAATTATTTTAAATTTTTATTTTCGATCCACACCTCTAAAATTTCTAAATTTTTTATTTAGTTATTCAGCTAATTAAGTTAAAAAAAATTATCAAAGTAATTTTGTTAGCTATTAGCAGTTAATTATTTTTAAGGTAAACTTCAAATACCATCAATGTGGTTTCGTACTTTCTCATTTTAGTACCCGGTGTCTTAAAGTGTATCAATTTAGTATCTCGTGGTTTCATTTTTTTCTTTTCGTCAGTCCCTCTTCTAATTTTTCGTTAAATCATGTACAAAAAACTTCAGATATCCCACCTATAGTTTATCAATTATTCACTTTACTGCCTTTTAGTTCTAATTTTTTCACTGATTTAATGAAAAAAATAGTAAAAGTAGATAACAAAAAGAGAAAATAAAATCACAAGGTATGGAAATGACACATCTTAAATCACATAATATTAAAGTGAGAAAATGTGAAACTATGGAGATGATATTTAAAGTTTTTTTTTATAAATAAATAATGCTATTAAATGTTACGAATAAAAATATATTAAATTAGGGGAAACTTCAAATAACCTCTTATGGTTTCGCACTTTTTCACTTTACTACCTTATGGTTTAAAGTGTATCAAGCTAGTACCCTGTGGTTTCACACTTTCTCACTTTACTACCCTGTGGTTTAATATTTCGTTAAATTATATACCCCGAAATGGGTGTTAAAAAGAGAAAACTGAAACCACAAGGTACTAACTTGATACACTTGAAATCACATAGTACTAAACTGAAAAAGTATGAAACCACAAGATACTAACTTGATATACTTTAAATTATATGGCACTAAAGTGAAAAAATACGAAACCACGAATTATGCCACGTGGCACGTGATTGAAGGGTCTCAGAGAGAGAGAGAGAGAGAGTCCACAAAGATAAGCTCTAGTACGGCTTTGGGTTTATCCAATGAGGGTGCTTCAAATGGTGGGGACAGTTTCATCACATCAACAACATGGTGATGTGATGTTTTAAAATAATTTTAAAAACGTGAGATCTTATTTGGATCATTATCTATAAAAATTGTTTTCTCTAATTAGATAAAAAAATAATTTTATTTTATTTGTTTCTCAACCTCTGTTTGATTTTTTTCTTATTCTCTTTCATTTAATAAAATAGTTGATGATTTAATAATAATGAAAGTATTAAATTACTATCATTTTATCGACAAATTAGTATTTAATAAATTAAAATAAATTATTAGACATATTAAAATTTGAGAACTAAAATTTGTTTATCGTATAGTTTGAGCACCGGAGGCGTAAGGCTAAATTGCACTTTTGATCTTCGAACAATGGGTCGCATACCAATTTGGTTATCAAACTTTAATTATTTATTATAATTTTTAATATAAATTTTTTAGATTATTATAATTAAATTTTATAGTGCGATTTAGCTGTCTAAATGATAACGTGTTGTTAATGTGACAGTAATATATAATATTATCATAGTTGATGACGAGAGAATATGATTGATAGCATGTGAATATTTAAGTAAGTTGCCGCATTACTACTATTTCAGCGATACATTTTCAACAATGCAAATAGTTCGAGCCAAAAGCCGCAATAAATTAAAGTTTAAGGAGCAAAGTATTATGCACCTCACAGTTTGAGGACCAAAATGCAATTTAGCCAAAGCGAAAAAAAAAAAAAGAAAAAAGAAAAGAAGATAAATATAGATGAGTTCTCCTAATCTCTTGCCTCCTAATCTTTTATCTTTTCAATTTCTATTGTTTTTTTTAAGACTAAATTACATTTTAGTCCTCAAACTAAGAGAGGCCTGACACTTTACTACTCCAACATTTATTTATTATTATAACTTTTCGCTCAAACTTTATAAATTATTATTACAATAATTTTACAATTTAATTTAATCGACTAAATATGTGACGTGCCACTGATGTGGAAGTCACATAGTATTTTAATTATCATTGCATCGCATCATCACTTCTACATTAGTAATTGATAGATATTTAATCAATTAAATTAGATTGTAAAATTTAATTATAATAATTCAAAATTTTTAAGAAAAAATTTTAAATACCAACCATGTGGTTCCGCTTTTTTTATTTTAATATCTTGCGGTTTAAAATGTATCAATTTAGTACACTATAATTTTATTTTTCTCTTTTTATTATCCCCCTACTAATTTTTTTTCGTTAAATTAATAACAAAGTTAAAACGAAAAGATACTAAAGTGAATATTCGATAAATCTATGTGAGATATCTGAAGTATTTTCTATATAATTTAATGAAATGTTAACGAAGGAGCTGACGAAAAGAGAAAAAATAAAAACATAGTGTACTAAATTGACACATTTTAAACCACATGGTACTAAAGTGAGAAAGTACGAAACTACGGGAATGATATTTGAAGTTTATCCAAATTTTAAAATAAAAGTTATAATAAATTAAAATATTAGAATCAAAGTGTGACATATAGCTCATAATTTGAGAATCAAATGCATAATTTAGCTTATGATTAATGTAAGAAGCTACACAAGTGATCTAACTCACCAACTCGAAGGTAAGAACAGGTAAAGATCAGTGTGTTGGATTGTCGTGTCAAACTCTCTTTGATATAGTCGCATACTTAATTACATGTATATGCGTACAGAGGGAGACACACATATACAAGAGTTTGGTAAACGTTTTTGTCTTATTATTATTACTCACTGTATTCTCGTCGACTTGGTCTCCTTCGTGGTTATTTTATTTGATTTTATTTTATTATTTTTTAGTAAAAATAAATTTTTTTTTGAGAATTAAAGTTTTCGTAAATATCTAATTTTGTCGAATAATAACTCAATTTAAGATATTAGTAATTTAAGTACGCAGATAAAAAGTGCTAAAAAGTGATTTAATCCTTGCAGTACACAATGTTGGCGGGGACGTATGGTCCCACGCCACGAGACTATCTTATCTACCGTCCATCGTCTAAACACTGCAAATCTTAAAATAGCATGAGCGACGGAGACTACGATCTGACGCCGCGGGGAAGAGGTCCTCCCCACCCCCACCAAATACTTTTCGGCTGCGGTTTCACGCTATATAAGACTTGTTTGTTCAAATTCACCAAACATATAATTTCGTCTCCGAGAGCGAAACTAAAGAGAGAGAAAGTAAAGAGAGAAAGGAGAGCGGGATTGGAAATGGATTCGGATCCCCTCCTCGGTGGATCGGAGCCGTTGATCGGCGTCGTCGACTACCGCGGCCGCCCCGTCCGCCACTCCTCCTCCGGCCGCTGGACCGCCGCGCTATTCGTCATGGGTACGACCCCCTCCTCTTTCTCTCTCACTAAAATTCTTCGTCCGTCGGATGACGTAATTGTAATTCGACGGTCTCTGTATCATCGGATTCCGATCATGTGCATTAGCGCTCGAGTTTGCGGTGCGGTTCGCGTTCTACGGCGTGTCGTCGAACCTGATCACGTACCTGACGGGGCCGCTGGGGCAGTCGACCGCCACCGCCGCCGCCGCCGTGAACGCCTGGTCGGGCACCGCGTCCATGCTGCCGCTGCTCGGGGCCTTCCTCGCTGACTCCTTCCTCGGCCGCTACCGCATCATCGTCCTCGCCGCCGGCCTCTACGCCACGGTCCGTAATAGCTCTTTCTAAAAATTAAAATCTAATTCGATAAATATGCTATATAAAATTTTTTATCTAAGCAAACTAAATAAATATTAAAAATTAATATTTAATGGTATAAAGTATATGTAAATTATAATTTTAATAACTCCATGTTAACATTTTTGCTGTACGTTACATGAAGAGTGCGCTCATACGCCTTTTTTTTTTTTTTTTTTTTTTTTGCTCCTTCCCCTTCGCAATGACCGTAAAGATTACCCAAAAAGCTACCCAATAACTGCCCAAAACTATCAGGTACAATTTTTTGATTAAAATGTACGGATTTTTTCATTCACATTACTTTATTTAAAATGCTCACAATAATCATAGCGTTCATAGTAAAAATCACAACCTTACAAATTCTAGGGGTCAAAGTAAAAGTTTTTTTTTTCATAAAAAGTTTGTGTTTTATATATGGAACTTTTGTTATAATTTATTTTATAAATTTTTTTTAAGATATATAAATAAATATAAGGCTAGAGTTAATGTAGTCTTATAAGTATAAACTCTTTTGTATTCATAAGCTTTCGGCCTTTGGATTAAGGATTGTGCAGTTAGGATGATAATAATTTTCGATTAGGATAATAATAGCTCTCGTTTATGGTGATAGTGGTCCCTAGGGTTGAGTGGAGTGGGTGGTTGGTTGTATAGTATGATCTAATGGATAGAAATAATCAAAGGAATAGATCTAACGGTCGAAAATTTATAAGTACAAAAAAATCTATACTTTTTTTATCCTTTTAGATTTAATTTCTGGTTTCATCCTTGTATTAGTTAATTAAAATAAAGGTTTTATTATATTTGTCTATAATTTTATTAAATTATTTAACGGTAATATGTACTTTCAGCGAACGAAATTAAAACATTTACGAACTATTAACTAATTAAATTTGTTGAATTTAACAAAAAATTTTAACTTAATTGACCATAATAGCTTAAAAAAAATAAAAAGTTAAAAAAAATAAATTGTGAATTAAAAAAATTGAAGAATATATTTTAAAATGACCTATGGTTCAGGAAATCTCCTTTCATTTTTATAATAAATAATAAAGCACTGACCATTTTGTTTTTATTTTTATTTTCTAAAATATTTGTGGACCATATAGAGGCTAATTAAGAATAGAGTATTCCTTCTTGCGCATTAAATTTTTTTAAAAATTTTATTATTGAGTCAGTATTATATATACGCGTAACAAGTAGTATAAGAACTATTTTAAATTGGAGAATTAATAGATAAAAAGATGTCGATTTTTAGACGATAAATAAGTTACTAAATTTGTAAATCCAAAATTGACTCATGAATAATATTTTAGAAGATTTTTTTTTTTTTAGAGATATAAATAGCACGCTATCCGCTTCGTTTATTTCATTTAGAAATAAACTTAGCTGGAAATGTGAATCAACTAGGATTCGAACTTGGGTCTCGGGTACTAATCATCAAGTCCTTTGTCACTTGCTTTAGAGAAGGTCGGTATTTTAGAACATATGTTTCAAAACTATGCATAAATTCATGCTACATCTCTCTCTCTCTCTCTCTCTCTCTATATATATATATATATAATCTATAAGAAGTGCACAATTAAGCTGAGTTTTGTTGACAATATTAAAGATTATAAGGTATAAAGGTCAAACTATAGAAATAATACAATTTCATCTTACTTATTGGGAGAGGAAATTGGTATCTTGTAAGATAATCCAATTTCATAATGGGATGTTGAGATCTCACTGTATTTGGTTGTACAATGTTCTATATATATATATATAAAACTAATCAAACCCCATAACCCTACAGCATTGGAAACCAAGGTTGGAACAGCATAGAGATTAATTGTACATCTCTATCCAATTTGTCCTTTAAAATGTGCAAAACCTTTTTCTTGTTTTTTTTTTTTTTTAAATTTTGTCCTTTTACTGAAGCACAATTATGACATGATGTTGAACCCATAGTTAGTAAATTCGCGTATAATACGTGAATTATTCGCGAATTTTTGATTAGCCGAATTAAACGGCATGAAACGTATTTTTTCCAAAAGTGCGAAAAAAAACGCGTTTTTTTCTCCAAAAAAAATTATCCGCGAATTATTCGCGATTCGCGAATAATTCGTCCAAAAAATCGGCTCGCGAGTTGGCGACGACGAGCATCGTCGTCCTCCTCCGCCGCCACCCTGGCTGGCGCCGGGAGCAAGAGGGCGCGGCTACGATTTCCACCTCCCCCGACGCCATCCGTTTTCGCCCAAAAAAAAGGCCCGCGAGTCGGCGACGCTCGTCGTCGTCCTCCTCCGCCGTTGCCCTGGCCGGCGCCGGGAGAAAGAGGGTCGCGGCTACAGTTCCTATAGTCCCATCTCGCCCGACGCCGTCTGCTACGTTGCGTGCTGTCCGCNTTTTTAATTGATAAACGTATAATACCCGTATAAATCACGTATCCGAATAATAACCGAATCCGTTTTTTAGCCGTATTTTTCAACGAATTTAATAATTAGAAGACGAATTTTATCCGAATTATACCCGTACCGAATTTTTGCCGAATCCGAATTAACTAACTATGGTTGAACCCAAAGAAAAAGGTGTAGGAATCTATGCCCTGTTAAGGTAGTTTAATAATATGATGGGTGGTAGATGAGGGAAAGGGAAATGGATGTGAATTTGGACCTCTCAACCTTGTTGATCAAGTTGGATTATCAACAACTTTTTCTATGCAATTAATTACTTGCACTCCACAGTTTGTGTGTGTGTGTGTGTGTGTGTGTGTGTGTGTGTGTGTATTCAAGTCCTTTTCTGGTAGGTGAAGTTAATTTCTTCAAATAAAAATGGTAAACTTCAAATACCCTCCTTGTGGTTTTACATTTTCTCACTTTAGTATCTTATGGTTTAAAGTGTATTACGTTAGCCCATGTGGTTTCGCACTTTCTCACTTTAGTACTATATAGTTTAAAGTGTATCAAGTTAGTATCATGTGGTTTCATTTTTCTTTTTTTATTATCTATTTCACTAATTTTTTTCGTTAAATCAGTGAGAAATTTAAAATTAAAAAGTGCTAAAGTGAATGTTCGATAAATCTAGATAGGGTATCTGAAGTTTTTTGTATATAATTTAACGAAATATTAATGAAGGAAAAAAAAAATCAGTGACAAAGTTAAAAATAAAGGGTACTAAAGTAAATATTCAATAAACCTAAATAGGGTATCTGAATTTTTTGTATATAATTTAACGAAATATTAACAGAGGAGTTGACGAAAAGAGAAAAATGAAACCACATGGTACTAAATTGATGCAACTTAAACCACAGGGTACTAAAGTGAGAAAGTGCGAAACCACAAGTTATTAAATTGATACACTTTAAACCATAAAGTACTAAAGTGAAAAAGTACGAAACTATAAGAGTGGTATTTGAAGTTTTCCCAAAAAAAAAAAAAAAAGAAAAAAAAAGTGGGGCACATTTTTCCTACTAATCAGTGAGTTAGTTTCAACATTAGTACTTGTGCACTTCTTCTTCTTTTTCTTTTTATTTTATTTTTTGATTTTCATCACTTCTAAATTTTCTAAACCTTTGGTCATTAATCTTTCTCACCTATTTGAAAAGATAGTGGTATTAACAGCACCTAAATTACTTATGGCATACATATGCATTGAATATTGCCACCATTCACTCAATTAAACTGATAAGATTTATTGCACAAGAGTTTTGCATAGTAAGTATAAATCAGTTATCATATCACCCTATTTGGATATTGAACATGCAATTATGCTACTTAATCTTAATAAATTTGTCTTAATCCTCACATTAACTTTAAGTTGTTTTAGTGTCCTATAGCTTTCATTGGGGCACATTAGCACAAAGATTTATTACCTAACAGGTAATTTTACTTCACATCAACTAGTCCACCAGCAAATTAAGAGAAGAACTAGGAATTTAAAGGCATTTTTCATCAACATTTCAACAAGCCATCATGTTTCAAGAAACTTAGAAATTACCTACAAATGGCACTACTAATATTTTCGTTTTGTGCACTCAAAATTTGATCATTTTCGCAGGGCTACGGCATGTTGACTCTCTCATCCACACTCCCATTTCTCCGCCCTCCGAAATGTATGGACTCCGCGAATTCTTCGACATGCCAACCTTCGCTTTTTCAAGTGGCCTTCTTCTATGTATCTCTCTATCTCATAGCCTTTGCTCAAGGCGGCGACAAGCCTTGTGGCCTAGCATTTGGAGCCGACCAGTTCGACCAAAATGACCCAAAGGAGAGCGTCTCGCGGAGCTCCTTCTTTAACTGGTGGTACTTTGTCATGTCCATGGGCATGACCGTTGCGGTTGCCGTACTAAGTTATGTTCAGGATAACATCGGTTGGGGCGTCGGCTTTGGAATCCCTGGTGTTATTATGTCCTTCGCTCTTATCATCTTCTTGCTCGGGACGAAGATGTATAGATTTTATGTAGTGGACAAGGAAAGCCCCTTTGCCCGAATAGGCAAGACGTTCGTGTCGTTGGCGAGGAATTGGAAAGCGAGCCTTCTTCAACCGAGAGAAGATATAGAAAGACAACAAGACAAGTATGTTCATTCTACGCTTCTTAACTTGAGATTACTAGAATTGCACCACTAAGTCACCAAACATATAGCAAAATTTCACCTAGATCATCAAATTTGAATCCTCGTGATGATTGTGCGTAACAATTAGGTCAAGCCATCAAGTGACGACGTTAAAATTTTCTTATGAAGAGATGATGTGACAGCTGAATTACCTGTAACATTATCTCTCTATTAGGAAAATCTAATGGCACTTGACAATTTGAGTGGATTGTACATCGACCTATGTGAAATTTTAGGATAAGTTTTACATGGAGTGTCGAACTTTGCTAACCAATATAATTTTGCAGATTTTTGACTAGGGAAGATGAATGTGAACAAAGTCGCATAGAAGAAGCCAAGAGAGTCCTCCGATTGTTCCCGATATGGGCGACAAGCTTAGTATATGCCGTCGCCTTCGCTCAATTGGCCACCTTCTTCACTAAGCAAGGAAGGACTTTAGATAGAAGCATCACTTCAAGCATACAAGTTCCACCCGCGGCTCTACAAAGCTTCGGAAGTCTAACTATCATGGCCTTCGTCCCCATATACGATCGAATCCTCGTGCCCTTAGCTCAGAAGTTTTCGAAGCTACATTCGGGCATCACCATGCTTCAAAGAGTCGGCATTGGAATGACCATATCCTTTATCTCAATGATAGTAGCAGCTCTAGTGGAAATGAAGAGGCTTAAGACGGCTCAAGATTTCGGCTTGATCGACGAGCCAAAAGCCACTATTCCAATGAGCTTTTGGTGGTTGGTTCCTCAATACATGCTCATTGGGCTCGCCGATGTGTTTA
Source organism: Ananas comosus (assembly GCF_001540865.1). Lineage (NCBI taxonomy): Eukaryota > Viridiplantae > Streptophyta > Magnoliopsida > Poales > Bromeliaceae > Ananas > Ananas comosus. The sequence continues at coordinate 13,290,169 of NC_033621.1, forward strand.
TTGTTGTAGGATTGCAGGAGTTCTTCTACGATCAGGTCCCCGACGGTTTAAGAAGCCTCGGGCTCGCTCTCTACACGAGTATAATGGGGATCGGTAGTTTTATTAGTAGTGCTCTCATTTCCATGATCGATGAAATGACAAGCAAGAACGGTGATAGTTGGTTCTCGAATAACTTAAACCGAGCGCATCTCGATTACTTCTATTTGCTTCTCGCAGGTCTCGGTGTTTTAGAATTATGCTTATTCTTGTACTTTACGCGCAATTATAACTATAAGAAGAAGATTGATTTCTGATAGCATGAGTACTAAGGAGAAATATAATCTTAAGTACATATTTCCACAACATTGTAAAAGTTCTTTGATGATTGTAGGATGCTTTAAATTCTTGTATAATTTCAAATTCAAAGTAAGATATTCAATTTATTTTATCTCCTCTTCTTTATATTTTTATTTTTATGTTTAAATCCTTGATGCATGTATCATAAGTAGTCTTTTTTTGTAATAAATTCACAAATAGTGCTAGGAAAGAGAAAATTAATTATGCTAGAAGCTTAGTGAGACTAGAACTCAGGACCTCTTACTCTATATCATGTTAAAATTATATAAACTAATTGTTGCTCACAAAAAAACTTAAACCGTTAGAAAATAATGTTTTTTATATTTTATATTCAACACAAATGGATTATACTAGAGGAAACATGTGAAGAGACCAAAAGAGAGAGTCTCTGTTTTTCTTTTTTTTTTTCTTTTTGGGTAAACTTCAAATATCACCCTTGTGGTTTCACACTTTCTCATTTTAGTACCCTATGGTTTAAAGTGTATCAAGTTAGTGTTCTATGATTTTATTTTTATCTTTTCGTCAGCTTCTCCGTTAATATTTCGTTAAATTATATACAAAAAACTTCAGATACCTCACCTAAGTTTATCGAATATTTACTTTGGTACTTTTTACTTTTAACTTTGTCACTGATTTAACGAAAAAAATTAATAGAATCGATAATAAAAAAATAAAAATGAAAACACAGATACTAAATTGATACACTTTAAATCAAAAGATATTAAAGTGAAAAAGTGTTAAACTACTAGGGTGGTATTTGAAGTTTTTCCTTTTTTTTTTTGTTGTCTCTATTAAAGTAGCATGGCGCTTCAAAAGGCATAACAACAGGTTCCTTATTTGCTCTGCCTGCTTTTAGCTACACTTATCAGTAATAGAGTGTTTGACATTAGAAGATTCGAATCTTCTGCTGTAATGGGTGAAGTCCGAAAACGAAAACAATAATTTGGAGCATTTGATTCTACAGCAAATAAAGACTATCGAAGCAATCGAGGGATTTTGATCCTGCAGGCTCGAATTGCATTAAGGTCCTATTTGGATACCTTTAAAAATATAGTATAGTTAAACTACGCTACATCAGTAGAAAATTTATCCTATAAAAAGTTTGAGAGAGAAAAAAAATAATAACGTAATTTTTAAAGCATAATTATACTACTTTAGAAAATAGGGTAAAACTATAATCCACTATGCTCCAATGCGTTTCGTCGAACAGCTTTTTTCACACTATAGGACACTTTCGGGCAAGTGAAAAAAGGAGAGCAAAAAAAAGGAATAAATGGATGGTAATTAAGTGAAACAGCTGCAAATTGTTTAAATAAGTATATTTTCACCTACATTGGTTATATATATATATATAGTAATTAAAAGGCCAATTTGCATAAAAAATTCACTTATTTTGGGCGTTTGCAAAATCGGGCCACCTTTTTCGTTTTTGCAAATTCGGTCCGCTTTCTCTTTCCTCTTTCTCTCTTCTTTTCGTTCTCTCGTTNCATAACTTCAATTTTTTTAAAAAAATATATTTCCGAGAAAAATCCATTTAACAACATAGTTCTAATGCCCTATTATTGCTTTAACTAGGGATATTAGCACAAATATTTATTACTTAACAGATAATTTTTCTTTATACATCAACTAGTCCACAAGCAAAGAGAAGAGCTGGGAATTTAAAGACATTTTTTATCAACATTTCAACAAGCCATTAAGTTTCAATTAACTTAGAAATTACCTTTCAAATGGCACAATTAATATTTTCTTTTTTTTTCTTTTTTTTTTTGAGAGAGATAGGTAGCACGCTACCCGCTTCGTTTATTTTATTTATAAATAAACTTAGCTGGAAATGTGAATCAACTAGGATTCGAAATTGGGTCTCGGGTACCAACCACCAAGTCCTTTATCACTTGCCCTAGGGACGGTCGGTAATATTTTCTTTTTGTGCACTCAAAATTTGATCATTTTTGCAGGGCTACGGCATGTTAGCTATCTCATCCACACTCCCATTTCTCCGCCCTCCGAAATGCATGGACTCCGCAAATTCTTCGACATGCCAACCTTCGCCTTTTCAAGTGGCCTTCTTCTACGTATCTCTCTATCTCGTAGCCTTTGCTCAAGGCGGCAACAAGTCTTGCGGACTAGCATTCGGAGCCGACCAATTCGACCAGAATGAGCCAAAGGAGTGCGCCTCGCGAGGCTCCTTCTTTAACTGGTGGTACTTTGTCACGTCCACGGGCATGACCTTTGCGTATATCATACTAAGTTACGTTCAGGATAACGTTGGTTGGGGCCTTGGCTTTGGAATCCCCGCTATTATTATGTCCTTCGCTCTTGTTGTCTTCTTGCTCGGGACGAAGACGTATAGAATTTATGTAGTGGAACAAGAGAGCCCCTTTGCCCGAATAGGCAAGGCGTTCGTGTCGTTGGCGAGGAGTTGGAAAGCAAGCCTTCTTCGACCGAGAGAAGACAAAGAAAGACAACAAGACGAGTATGTTCATTCTACACTTCTTACCTTGAGATGACTTAAAATGCACCATTAGTTGCCAAACATGTAGCAAAATTTTACCTAGATCATCAAATTTGGAGTTGAGCTCGAATACTCCTAGAAGCATATGTGATTCACTTGTTTCTAATTTTTTGGCTCTTAGATTCATGCTACTATGACAGCTAATAGTAAACCCAAGACATTCAAGGAATATAAAGTTTGTAAGCAAGTGAATAGTAAATATTGCTTCTAAAAGCATTCCAGCACAATTCTCAAATTTGATTCCTCGTGATCGCTGTGTGCCACAATTAGGTCGAGCTATCAAGTGACGGCGTTAAATTTCCTTATGAAGAGATGATGCAAAAGCTGAATCACCTACAACATTATCTCTCTATAAGAAAAATCTGATGGCACTTGACGACTCTGAGTGGACTGTATAGCGACCTATGAGAAATTTTACGGTGAGTTTAATAAGGATTGTTGAAACTTACCATTTATTTTCAACAAACTTTGCTAACCGATATAATTATGAAGATATTCGACAACAGGAGATGAATGTGAACAAAGTCACATGGAAGAAGCCAAGCGAGTGCTCCGATTGTTCCCGATATGGGCGACAAGCTTAGTATACGCCGTCACTTTTGCTCAATTGGCCACCTTCTTCACTAAGCAAGGAAGGACTTTAGATAGAAGCATCACTTCAAGCATACAAGTTCCACCCGCGGCTCTACAAAGCTTCAGAAGTCTCACTATCATGGCCTTCGTCCCCGTATACGATCGATTCCTCGTGCCCTTAGCTCGGAAATTCTCGAAGCTGCATTCGGGCATCACCACGCTTAAAAGAGCCGGCATCGGAATGGCCATATCCTTTATCTCAATGGTAGTAGCAGCTCTTGTGGAAATGAAGAGGCTTCAGATGGCTCGAGATTTCGGCTTGATCGATGAGCCAAATGACACTATTCCGATGAGCTTTTGGTGGTTGGTTCCTCAATACATGCTCATTGGGCTCGCCGATGTGTTTATAGTAGTAGGATTGCAAGAGTTCTTCTACGATCAGGTCCCCGACGGTTTAAGAAGCCTCGGCATTGCTCTCTACATGAGCATACTAGGGATCGGTAGTTTTATCAGTAGTGTTCTCATTTTCGTGATCGATGAAATGACAAGCAAGAATGGTGATAGTTGGTTCTCGAATAACTTAAACCGAGCGCATCTCGATTNTGGTGATAGTTGGTTCTCGAATAACTTAAACCGAGCGCATCTCGATTACTTCTATTTGCTTCTCGCGGGTCTCGGTGTTTTAGAATTATGCTTATTCTTGTACTTTACGCGCAATTATGACTATAAGAAGAAGATTGTTTTCTGATAGCATGAGTACTTAGGAGAAATATAATCTTAAGTACATATTTCCACAACATTGTAAAAGTTCTTCGATGATTATCGGATGCTTTAAATTCTTGTATAATTTCAAATTCAAAGTAAGGTATTCAATTCATTTTATCTCCTCTTGTTCATATTTTTATTTTTATGTTTTAAATCCTTGATGCATGTATCATAAGTAGTCTTTTTTTGTAATAAATTCACACATTCACAAATAGTGCTAGAGAAGAGAAAATTAATTATGCTAATATCATGTTAAATTATATAAACTAATTGTTGCTCCCAAAAAATTTAAGGCGTAGATGGATTATACTAGAGGAAACATGTGAAGAGACCAAAAGAGAGAATCTCTGTTTTTCTTCTTTTTTTTCTTCTTGGGTAAACTTCAAATACCGCCTCTTTGGTTTCACACTTTTTCACTTTAGTACCCTGTAGTTTAAAGTGTATAAAGTTAGTGTTCTATAGCTTCATTTTTATCTTTTCGTCAGCTTCTCCGTTAACATTTCGTTAAATTATATACAAAAAACTTCAGATACTTTACCTAGGTTTATCGAATATTCACTCTGGTATCATTTCTTTTAACTTTGTCACTAATTTAACGAAAAAAATTAGTATAATCGATAATAAAATGATAAAAATAAAACCACATGATACTAAATTGATACATTTTAAACCAAAAGGTCTTAAAGTGAAAAAGTGTGAAACCACAGAGGTGGTATTTGAAGTTTTTCCTTTCTTTTTTTTGTCTCTATTAAAGTAGCATGGTGCTTCAAAAGGCATAACAATAGATTCCTTATTTGCTCTGTTTCTGTTTTTAGCTACAGTTATCAGTAATAGAGTGTTTGACATCAGAAGATTCGAAGCTTCTGCTGTAATGGGTGAAGTCGGAAAACGAAAACAACAATTTGGAGCTTCTGATTCTGCAGCAAACAAAGACTATCGAAGCAATCGAGGGATTTTGATCCTGCAGGTTCGAATTGCAGTAATTGGAAGATGCAAAAGCTGTGAAAGCTCTTTGGAACTTTTCTGCTCCAATGCATTTCCTCAAACAGCATTTCACACTACAGGACACTTTTGGGCGAAAAAAGAAGAACAAAAAAGAAGGAATAAATGGATGGTAATTAAGTGAAATAGCTACAAATTGCTTAAAATAAGTATATTTTGGCCTACATTGGTTATATAGTAATTAAAAACACTACTTTTATGTTATAAAAATTTATTTTTTTTTGAAAAAAAATAGCGTGTTATCGCTTTATTCATTTAGAAAATGAATTTAACTACAAGATGAGACAGTCTAAATCTCGTAGGAAATACAAAAAAATCAATCTATAGTATTACGAAAAAAAAAGTGAATCCATAAGTCTTTGAGAGATCTTATCTCTGCCAGTAAGCATTCACGAGCATTCTTTTGTTTCTTTCCGGCTAAAGAACCCACCAAGCAGCAGCAATAGTCACTAACTCTCTCCCTCTTATACTCCTCCTCTGCTACAGCTCATCTCCTAGATCCCTTTAGGAGATGAATAATTCTGTAAAAAAGTGTTTGTTTGATAAAAATCTTTTCAATAATGCTGTAAAAATTCAAACAAAAATTAAAAATGCTTATTATATATGAATGCAATCGTCACCGAAAAAGCATGCATGTACAAACACCAAATATGAAAAACGTGTGTGCCTAGTTTCTAATTACTCTCGTCGACTTAGTCTTGTTCCATGGCCATTTATTTTATTTTATTTTTACTATTGTCCGTAAGCTCCGTACAATAATCTTTTGTTTATAGGCTCCGTACAAATCACTATGTTCACGTAATCATAAGTACCTCTAAAATTAGAGATATAAGTTTATACGCTTCGATAGTAAAATTAAAATTTTAAAAATTTAAATAGTCAAAAAATAATATTTTTAATATTTAAATTAATTTTTTATTCTGATACCGTATTAAATAGACGACGATCCTATGTTTAGCACTTATAAAGAGAGAGGCAAAAAAGGAAGAAGAGGAAGAAGAAGAAGAGTGAGAGTTGGGAGGAATGGATCCGGATCCCCTCCTCGCCGGATCGGAGGCGTTGATCGGCGTCGTCGACTACCGCTGCCGCCCTGTCCGCCGCTCCTCCTCTGGCCGCTGGACCGCCGCGCTCTTCGTCATGGGTATGACCACCCTCCCCTCTTTCCCTCTCACTAAAATTCTTTGTCCGTCCTGCGTAATTGTAATTCGACGATCTCTGTATCGTCGGATTCTGATCATGCACACCAGGGCTCGAGTTCGCGGTGCGGTTCGCGTACTACGGCGTGTCATCGAACCTGATCACGTACCTGACGGGGCCGCTGGGGCAGTCGACTGCCGCCGCCGCCGCCGCCGTGAACGCGTGGTCGGGCGCCGCGTCCATGCTGCCGCTGCTCGGCGCCTTCGTCGCCGACTCCTTCCTCGGCCGCTACCGGACCATCGTCCTCGCCGCCCTCCTCTACACGGCGGTCCGTAACAATTCTTTCTAAAATTAAAATCTAATTCGATAGATAAATAAAATATGGTATATAATATTTATTATTATTATAAAAAAAATTAATATTTTAAAATTTATAATTTATAATAAAATATATTGAAATTTTGTGTATGGAGAGTTCCCCAATCATGTGGCCGTTGAGTTCAATTTTTTTTTTATTTACATTATTTCTTTAGTTTTTGACTTTTTTTTACAATTAAGAAATTTTAGTTAAATATTTTAAAGATTTTGTCATATTTATCTATAATTTTATTAGATTTAACAGTAATATGTACTTTTTTTTGTGGTAGTAAATGCACTTTTTAGCAAATGTATTTACAATATTTAGCAACTAATAGCTAATTAAATTTACTCAAGGACTATAATAAGTTAAATAAAAAATATCAAAAGCTTAAAAAAAAAATTGCCCGTAGTTGAGGTGATCTCCTCATATTTTTATACATAATCTTTGTCACAAATATGGACTTTTTGCTTTTTTTTTTTTAATTTTCTAAAAAGTGTTTGTGAAGTACAAGTTATCCCTACAAACCCAGTAATGCTAATTAAGAAAAGAGTACGGATGATAATTAGTCATTATTTTAATATTATTTTTTGTTGGAGTATTGATTGTTGAAAACAGTGTTAGAAAAGTCAAATTTAATCTTTAAATTATTTAGATTTATAATTAATACGAAAGATTAGAAAAGTGGACATGGTTTATGAAAACACGATAGAAATGCTTTTCGTAGAGTAGTTTCGAACTTTTTGAATGATACATAAACTGAGCTTTTTGCTGATCGCTATTTTTTACGATACAATCAGAATCCATCGCTATCGAAATTTACGTGCATGTTGAAATCTAATAAACTTCGAACACCGTAAGCTTTTGATCGTTTAAAATTAGAGAGAATTGAAGAGCTTTTAGAAAAAAAATTCCACGGTAGATATTTGATTAAATCTTTAATGTTCATTTTCAACCGTTAAAATTGAAAATTGTCTGTTATATTTGTTTCCAATGAAATTGTGAGAGGTTGCATCGTCACATCCCCTCGCGACAAGAAAGTTTAGAATGCGACAGTTATATTAATAGCGTCGCATCCTAACTAATCAAATAATTTCTTTTGAATTTAAAAAATATTTTTATTGTACTTTTTTTCAAATGAAGAGATGTAATTGACTTATTATTGATGATGTGGTGCAAGTGTGACACAGTAGATTTCCTTCCTCGCGACACTGGTGGGAGAAAAATCCACGTGGCAGAGAAATTTTACGCTGTGGGACCCACTATAATTATAATAATTTAATAAATATAGTTTTTAAAATTATTAAAATATTATTTAAAAAACCAACATTGGTAATTACTGAGATGTCAATTTCCAGAGGATAATTCAGTCGCTAAATCCATAAATAAAAAAGTGGACTCATGATTAGCATTTCGAAAGATATTGTTAAAAAAAAAAATCACAAAACAATTAAAGCGCTCCTTAATACGTACGTATATCAACACATGGTATTAAAGTGAGAAAGTGCGAAACCATAGGATACTAACTTGATACACTTTAAACCACAGGGTACTAAAGTGAGAAAGTGCGAAACTACAGGAAAGTTTTTGAAGTTTTTTCTTATAAAAATAATATTTCAAGGAATCCGGAGTATTACTTTTGTTTTTCTCCGAATATTTATGACAAGTTCGGTCAAAAATATTGAAGATTGTTAAAAGGCTAAAATATAGAAAATATATACTCTTGTAAATATTGATTTTTTAACTCTTTTTTTTTTGACTTTTAAAAATCTATATTCTATCACCTGAAAATTTCCCCACCTCCCGTCCCGTCCGTCACTTTCCATCCATTTCTTATAATTTATACTGAAAATATCTTTAAAAATAATATAAATATATTAAAAAATTATTATTTTTTCTTTATAGAGCAAATAAGGGCAATTTGATTATTTCCCCTCTCTTTTAACAGTGTAATCCCCTAATAATATTTAGAAAATTTTAAAGTGGCAAAATATAAATTTTTTAAAAGTCAGAAAAAAAAAAAAGTGAAAAAAAAAATTTTAGCAAGTTTTCTGGATTTCAGCATTATTAGAAATACAACAATTCAAGAGAAAAGTGGAATCTTCTAATAAGATAATTCAATTCCAAAATTGGATGTTTTTTTTTAGAGATAGGTAGTATGCTATCTGCTTCGTTTATTTAATTTAAAAATAAATTTAGCTGAAAATATGAATCAACTGGGATTTGAACTTGGATTTAAGCCCTTTGCCAATTCCAAAGCTGGATGTGGTTGTAAATAAAACCAAGGATGAGACAACCTAGAGAGATTGGACATCTCTATCAAATTTGTCCATACAATGTGCAAATTAAAACCTGCTTTTATTTTCCTCCTTAATTTGGTCCCAAAAAACTAGGAATTTAAACCTTGTCATGTCAAGTTAGGTTTAGTACAATGGCATGGGTGGTAGATGATGGAAGGGGAGATATTTATGCCTATGAATTTAGACCTTTCAACCTTTATCAATTTTGGATTATTAATTCTTTTTTTTTTATTTCCTACACAATTGTTTGGTTGTAATCCACAGTTTATGTATTCAAGTCCAAAAAAGGGGCATTTTTTTTCCCTTTATAATCAATGAGTTAGTTTCAAAATAAGTATTGGTGCCCTTTTTCTTGTTTTTAATTTTTCCTACTAAGTTGGCTTTAATCACTTTCAAATTTTCCAAAAACTTTGATTGTTAATCATTTCTCTTGATTTCGAACGGTTCTCACCTATTTGAAAAGAAGATGATGATGTTAATAGGTTCAAAATTACTAATAACATATGCGTACATTGAATCTGATTGTTATTTGCCAAGTAAAAGCGATCNGTAGAAAAGTTTCGAACTTTACTTTTCACGGTAGATATTTAATTAGAGAGAATTGAAGAGTTTTTAGAAAAAAAGATTTCACGGTAGATATTTAATTAAATCTTTAATGTTCATTTTCAACCGTTAAAATTGAAAATTGTCCGTTAAATTTCTGTCCAATGAAATTGTGCGAGGTTGCATCATCACATCCACGGGCGACAAAAAATTTTAGCGTGGTGTCCCTAACAAATCAAATATTTTTTTTAAAATTTAAAAAATATTTTTATTGTACTGTTTTTAAATAAAGAGATATAATTGACTTGTTATTGATGATATGCTGCAATTGTGACACAATAGATTTTCTCCCTCGTGACACACGTCGGAGAAAAATCCACGTGGCTGTGACGTTATACACTGTGGGGGACCCACTATAATTATAATTTAATAAATGTAGTTTTTAAAATTATTAAAATATTATTTAAAAAACCAACATTGGTAATTACTGAGATGTCAATTTCCAGAAGATAATTCAGTCACTAAATCCACAAATACAAAAATGGACTCATGATTAATATTTCGAAAGATATTGTTCAACAAAATAAAAAAAGGCTTGTCTTGGCACAGAACAATGAAAGCGCTCCTTAATACAAATATCAGCACATTAATAATATATAAAAATAATATGTTTTAAAAAATAAAGTATTATTCTTCTTTGTTTCTAAATACGTATATCAGTACATTAATAATTTATAAAAATAATATTTCAAGGAACAAGGAATCTAGAGTATTACTCCTGTTTTTCTCCGAATATTTATGATGAGTTCGGTCAAGAATATTGAAGATTATTAGAAGGCTAAACTACAGAAAATACTCTTGTAAATATTGATCTTTTAATTTTTCCTTTTTTACTTTATCTATATTTTACCACCTGAAAATTTCAAAGTTGATGTAGAAAACACTCTTGTAAATACCGTTAATTTTTCCTTTTTGACTTTATCTATATTTTACCACCTGAAAATATCAAATTGATGCAGAAAATACTCTTGTAAATATCGATCTTTTAATTTTTCCTTTTCGACTTTATCGATATTTTACGCGCCCCCCCCCCCCTCAGGGTTTCATCACTTTCCATCCATTTCTTATAATTTATACTGAAAATACTCTTAAAAATTAACATAAATATATTAAAATATTATTATTTTTTCTTTATAGAGCAAGTAAGGATAATTTGATCATTTCGCCCTCTCTTTTAACACCATAACCCCCTAATAATATTTAGAAAATTTTTAGAAGGCAAAATATAAAATTTTTAAAAGTCAAGAACAAAAAGTAAAAAAATATATATTTATAGCAGGTTTTCTGGATTTCAGCATTATTAGAAATACAACAATTTAAGAGGAAATTGGTATCTTCTAAGAATAATTCAATTCCAAAGTTGGATGTTGGTATCTCATTGTATGTGGTTGTAAATAGAACCAAGGATGAGACAACTTAGGGGCCGTTTGGTTGGATGTAGTTGCAAAAACAGTGTAGTTGGAAATATATACAGTTGCAAATGCTGCAGTTATAACTACACCTAGTCTGTTTGGTTTTACGCAGTTGCAACTGCTGCAGTTACATTTCTTCTGTTTGGTAATATGAAGCTGATAGTTGTATTTATGAATTTTGTCACCTCTTCAGATAGAGTGGTAAGGTTACCTACACTAAACATAAAATAATTATATAAATTTATTAATTATTTAAATTTACTATTTATAAATAAATAAGTAGATATATATAATATTTTTATATTTTTCAATAATTCTTCAACTTATTAATCGACACATTTAAAATTTTTAATTTATTTAATTTTAATATGTAAATCAAACTTTAAAAATTTAAACGATTCTCTCATTTTTTTTATCAAATTTAATAATTATAATTAATTAAAACTTATTAAATTAACATACACGATCACATTCTATAAAAATTTAGAAAAAAAAACTATATTTATATTTTAAATAAAATAAATTTAAAAAAATTAATTTTTTGCACAAAGCTTGTATTGTCTAAAAAATTTTATTAGTATGAGTTTATTTATAAGTATTTTTATTTACCTATATACATATATTATTTATTTATTTAGCTATTTATTTATTTATTATTATTATTAATTTGTGGGTGATCCTATCCCTCACCAACTGCTGCAGTTGGAACTACGACCAATTTGGATGTAGTTCCAACTGCAGCATTTGGGCCTTCTTGTGCAGTTGGGACTGCAGCAGTTGAACTCAACTATACTAAACCAAACAAAGGAATTGTGGCTGCACGCATTTGCAACTGCACTGCAGTTGTAAATGCGTACAACCAAACAGCCCCTTAGAGAGATTGGACATCTCTATCAAATTTGTCCATAAAATGTGCAAATTGAAACCTGCTTTTATTTTGCTCCTTTTTGGTCCCAAAAAAGTAGGAATTTAAACCTTGTCATGTCAAGTTAGGTTTAGTATAATGGGCATGGGTGGTAGATGATGGAAGGGGAGATATTTATGCCTATGAATTTAGACCTTTCACCCTTCATCAATTTTGGATTATTAATTTTTTTTTTTAATTTCCTACACAATTGTTTGGTTGTAATCCACAGTTTATGTATTCAAGTCCAAAAAAGGGGCATTTTTTTTCCCTATATAATCAATGAGTTAGTTTCAAAATAAGTATTGGTGCCCTTTTTCTTGTTTTTAGTTTTTCCTACTAAGTTGACTTTAATCACTTTCAAATTTTCCAAAAACTTTGATTGTTAATCATTTCTCTTGATTTCGAACGGTTCTCACCTATTTGAAAAGAAGATGATGATGTTAACAGGTCCAAAATTACTAATGACGTAAACGTACATTGAATTTGATTGTTATTCACCGACTAAAAGCGATCAGATTTATAATATACGAGTTTCGCATAGTAAATGTGAATCTGTTAACAGCCAAATATGATTTGTCTTAATCCTCACTTATATAACTTCAATTTTTAAAAAAAATATATATTTCCGAGGAAAATCCATTTAACAACATGTATAGTTCTAATGGCACAATTAATATTTCTTTTTGTGCACTCTAAATTTGATCATTTTCGCAGGGCTACGGCATGTTAGCTCTCTCATCCACACTCCCATTTCTCCGCCCTCCGAAATGCATGGACTCCGCGAATTCTTCAACATGCCAACCTTCGCCTTTTCAAGTGGGCTTCTTCTACGTATCTCTCTATCTCGTAGCCTTTGCTCAAGGCGGCGACAAGTCTTGCGGACTAGCATTCGGAGCCGACCAATTCGACCAGAATGAGCCAAAGGAGTGCGCCTCGCGAGGCTCCTTCTTTAACTGGTGGTATTTTGTCACGTCCACGGGCATGACTGTTGCATTTGTCATACTAAGTTATGTTCAGGATAACGTCGGTTGGGGCCTCGGCTTTGGAATACCTACTATTATTATGTCCTTCGCTCTTGTTGTCTTCTTGCTCGGGACGAAGACGTATAGAATTTACGTAGTGGAACAAGAGAGCCCCTTTGCCCGAATAGGCAAGGCGTTCGTATCGTTGGCGAGGAGTTGGAAAGCGAGCCTTCTTCGGCCGAGAGAAGATATAGAAAGACAACAACATGAGTATGTTCATTCTACACTTCTTACCATGAGATGACTTAAAATGCGCCATTAGTCGCCAAACATGTAGCAAAATTTTACCGAGATCATCAAATTTGGAGTTGAGCGTGAATACTCTGAGAAGCATATGTGATTCACTTGTTTCTAATTTTTTGGCTCTTGGATTCATGCTACTATGACATCCAATAGTAAACCCTAGACATTTAAGGGATATAAATTAAGTTTGGAAGCAAGTGAATAGTAAATGCTTCTAAAAGCATTCCACCACAATTCCCAAATGTGATTCCTTATGATCACTATGTGGCACAATTAGGTCGAGCTATTCAAGTGACGACGTTAAATTTTCCTTATGAAGAGACGATGCAAAAGCTGAATCACCTGCAACATTATCTCTCTATAAGAAAAATCTGATGGCACTTGACGACTCTAAGTGGACTGTATAGCGACCTATGTGAAATTTTGTGGTAAGTTTAATAAGGATTGTTGAAACTTACCACTTATTTTCGACAAATTTTGCTAACCAATATAATTGTGAAGATCTTCGACTAGGGGAGATGAATGTGAACAAAGTCGCATGGAGGAAGCCAAGAGAGTGCTCCGATTGTTCCCGATATGGGCGACGAGCTTAGTATACGCCGTCACTTTCGCTCAATTGGCCACCTTCTTCACTAAGCAAGGAAGGACTTTAGATAGAAGCATCACTTCAAGCATACAAGTTCCACCCGCGGCTCTCCAAAGCTTCGGAAGTCTCACTATCATGGCCTTCGTCCCCATATACGATCGGTTCCTCGTGCCCTTAGCTCGGAAGTTCTCGAAGCTACATTCGGGCATCACCACGCTTCAAAGAGTTGGCATCGGAATGGCCATATCCTTTATCTCAATGGTAGTAGCAGCTCTTGTGGAAATGAAGAGGCTTCAGACGGCTCGAGATTTCGGCTTGATCGACGAGCCAAATGACACTATTCCGATGAGCTTTTGGTGGTTGGTTCCTCAATACATGCTCATTGGGCTCGCCGATGTGTTTACAGTAGTAGGATTGCAGGAGTTCTTCTACGATCAGGTCCCCGACGGTTTAAGAAGCCTCGGCATCGCTCTCTACATGAGCATACTAGGGATCGGTAGTTTTATCAGCAGTGTTCTCATTTTCGTGATCGATGAAATGACAAGCAAGAATGGTGATAGTTGGTTCTCGAATAACTTAAACCGAGCGCATCTCGACTACTTCTATTTGCTTCTCGCGGGTCTCGGTGTTTTAGAATTATGCTTATTCTTGTACTTTACGCGCAATTACGACTATAAGAAGAAGATTGTTTTCTGATAGAATGAGTACTTGGAGAAATATAATCTTGAGTACATATTTCCACAACATTGTAAAAGTTCTTTGGTGATTATAGGGTGCTCTACATTCTTGTATAAATTTCAAATTTGAAGCAAAATATTCACTTCATTTTGTCTCCCTCATGTGTGCGCGCGCGCGTTGTTAATCCTTCATTCATGTATTTTAAGTAGTTTTTTTTTTATTTTGTTATAAAATTCACGAAAAGACGGTTGATTATCCGTAGTTGTTGCAAGTTATATATCTTCTAAAAAAATATCTAAAAAGGTGAAATTAAAATGCATACAGTTAAAAATACAACAGTTATAATTGAATAATTGCATTTTGGTTGGATGTAGGAAAAAGTGCATCAATTACATATATTTTGTTTGATTATATGCAGTTGACAAGTCTATTTATAAAATTTTAATATTTTGTAAATGGGACTGTGAGATTACCTTTTTAGATATTTTTTTAGAAGATATATAACTTGCAACAACTACGGATAATCAACCGTCTTTTCGTGAATTTTATAACAAAATAAAAAAAAANGTGCATCAATTACATATATTTTGTTTGATTATATGCAGTTGACAAGTCTATTTATAAAATTTTAATATTTTGTAAATGGGACTGTGAGATTACCTTCTATATAGAAAAAAAAAAAAAAAAATCGATTTGAAAGATTATAGGAAGATAAGCTTATCTTTACATAGTATTATTCTCTCCAACAGCAATAGGTGAAACTGTTGTCAATTTGGATATAATTTCAACTGTCGCATTTGAGTCTCCTTATGTAGCTCCAACTGTAGCAGTTAAATTCAAATGCATGAACCAAACGACTGATTTAGATTTGTATGTAGTTACAATCGCAATACAGTTACAACTATGTGCAACAAAATAACCCTTAAAAGTACTACAATGCTTAAAAAAGCACAATGGTAGGTTTGGAGAACCCAAGATAGAATCTAACCTAGCCCGACAAGGCCCAAATCCAATTTTATCTGAAGCCGTTTTCATGGGAGGCCCGAGACGACCCCGCCGGATCGAGGGCGGTTCGGGCCCGTTACCACTACTCAAGAAGCTAATGGCTAAAGGTTGATTTGGTCTTGCTGTAGAATTCAGTGTTGTCGAAACAATACTACTAGAAAAAGAAATTGGGCCGGAATATTATTAATAGTATTTGAATTCTTTTGCTATCGAGTTTTTAATTCTTGGATGAAAAATTATAGGATTAGGATCATAGTAGTCCCCCAGAATTTAGTGGCGGTCCCCCTAGGATTGAGTGAATGGCTCGTTGAATAGTATGATGTAAAAGATAAAATTGCTTAAAGTATAGATCTAACGGCTAAAAAATCGGTAGCAAAAGAAGTATTTTCTACTGCCAAAGTTCTAGTAAAAATGACGGCAGCTGAAAGAAAAGGCTGAAACAAGATGGAACATGCTTACCTAGCATATCTATAAGAACTAGATTAAAAAGTCAGATATGTTTTATGCATTAATAAATGAGAATGAGGAATCAAACCCTCAACCTTTTGATCTTTTGATCAAACTAGCTACCAACTTGCACTAGACAATGATGGAGCCTTCAACTTTGTTGAAAAGAACCATCCTTAGTTAAGAGGAAACATTGTATACATAAAATCCCTCCCATTAGGGACCAACTTTTGACTATCGCAAAATTGAATATTTATTGGCCATTACTTGCACTAATCAATTGTTTCATGACTTAATAAAGAAACAGTTCTTCGGACTACCACCAACTAAAACATAGTTGGAGAAGAGTTTGATGGTTAGTATTCGAGATCCCAAATTTGAAGCCTGATTATTTTATATTTTTTGCTGAATTATACTTGAAAAACCTGAACAATGCGGATGATACGCATCCTATTTCTCAAAAAAAACAAAGTTTTTTGGACTACCAACTAATTATTCTACCTCCTTTTGATCTCTCTCTCTCTCTCTCTCTCTCTCTAAATTCAATACTTAAAACTAGATTTTTTTTAAAAAAACTCCTCTCTCTATAGCTTTCTTAAGACCATCTTACATCATCAACAAATTAAACTTAGTTTTTAACAACAAAATAAGCTCCTTAGGCAAGCTAGAGGACATTAATGATGAGAATTTTACCTCTAATTAAGATATGTATTAGGGTATCATTTTGTCCACTTATTGCATCATTTATCCAGCTTCAATCATCAAATTCTCAGTCACTTTCTTTTTCTTTTTTCTTTGGCCTTTTGTTGATGGAAATTGTATAAGAAGCAAACTTTCTTATTGCTATGCAGCTGTTAACACCTGTATATTGTAATGTACTAAGTAATACCTACCCATGAAGGCCAAAGAACCTTCCTCAGATACCACTAGTTTTAAAACCCTAGAATAGATTGCAAATCAATTAGGCTTTGGTATTGCAGTCCAAAAAATTCGAAAGCGCTTCTAATTTTTTCTCTAATAATATAAAATTGCGATGGTAACTTGGCATCAGAAAAACCTAATAAGTCAGAAACTTTTGAATTTTTTTAATCTACTAAAACAAAAAATATGATGCATTTTAGAATGCAATATCTAACTAGGCCTTGGAAGTAAAGTATAAGATTCTCCAAAGCCATGGAAAAAAAAAAAAAGTCCTAAAAAAAAAGGTCAAAATCCAAATACTAACTCCAAAGTGTTTGCTTAGCTTTGGTAGATCAAGGAAAATGGGGCACATTCTGGAATTTAAAAGTAGACATTCTCTTTAACTTAGCTTTGCTTTTACTCAAAGATGACCCCCCACTAACCTTCCTTTTCCCCTTCTCTTAAGTGCTAATAATAATAACAACAGCAGCAATGATAATAATAAGGTAAAAATGTATAGAACTTATCTGAACTATGGACCATTTGGATTTGACCGTCCGATCTTTTAAAATTTTGATTTTTACTATCAGACCTTTCAATTTGTTTGACTCGAATTAGTCGACGATGCTTTCACTTTAAAATTTAAACTAATTACTTACTTTAATAAACTTGTAGTTGTGAGAACTCTATGAAATATACTAACTAAATATACAAAGATAAATGATTTACGACACGTTTTTACCTAATAATAATAACACTTCGCGAGAGTCGCACGTAATTGCAATTGAGGGGTGAAACTATCAAAAAAGCCAGACCATTGGAACTCCAGTGGTAAGTAAGAAACCAAGTAAAACATAATTCTATTAAAAAAATTAAGAAAAAATAAAAAACGATGGTTGGTTGTTTACTTAGGTCCTAACTATTGGATATATGATTTTTTTTTTTTCTTTTTTTGGGAAATAGAGATTTAATGATGAAAACACATGTTATAAGAATCCATTTGCCAATCCTATTTATGTTACAAACCTAGGAGAGGATTATTAACTTACCGCCTAGACAAAGAGATAAACAAAATACTTACCTGGTTGATTGAAAATTTATCCATTGATTAAGGAAAGAATATAAGAGTAATATTTGCCAACAGTTTGATCGGCTTCTAAAAGTCATAAGTACAGTATTTAGACATTCGACAAATAAAATTCTAAAGTTTCTAATATGAAAAAGCTGAATAAGGGCTTGTTTGGATGCGCGCAACTCGTGCATAGAACTTAGACTCCGTGTCAAAGTTTGTTCGCCCCATGTTTGGATTGATGATAGAACACAAATGAGAACCCAGTATGGAATATAAGAGGTCTTGAGTTTCCATATGGCAAACAAGATTTGCACTAGAAGGGTGCAAAGTCAAGATTCGAGCACTAAAGATCCATTCCCTAAGCTCAATCCTCGAAAGTAAAAAAGTAGAATTTTTATATTTTTACTTTTACTACAACAAGATGTTATAAACACAAACATATCAGAGAATACTGGTGCAGCATTTAATATTCTGCGTATGTGGGTGGAGATCGAATTGAACCAAATCACAACTGAGATAACTCGTGGATACTATGTAATCTTCTAGAAACTGCTCTAGAGTAGAACCAAACACTCAAACAGGCCCTAAGATGTGCCTCCTAAGTTACTTTTTGTATTTTAAGTTACTTGGTAATCTAATGGATAATAAATAAATAAAGGCCTTGAGTACAAACGTGTGGGAATGTTCTTGTGCAACTGGGTTCGGAGTCCCCCCACGAAACCAAGTACACGTAAAATTTGTGCCCAACAACACCCACAGTATCCACATGCCCACACAAAGCCTATAAGAAGGACACGTACTCCACAGCACTCTCCTTGCTCTCATCTTTTCACTCTCTCTCTCTCTCTCTCTCTCTCTCTCTCAACACTTACTATCTCTCATGGCTAATAAGGCCAGGTTCCTCTCTCCAGTGCTCCTCCTCTTACTCTTGGTTGAGGTGAGTGGTTTTGCTTATATATATTTGCCTTACTTTTTCTCCCCTTTTATTTCTCTCTCTAGACGTATATGATAGAGAGAGAGAGAGAGAGAGAGAGGTTGGAGAGAGTTGCTCTGAGGGCGTGTTTGTTTCGACGAAAGTAGAGAAAGTGAACTTAACTTTCGGTATATGTCAAAAATGAGCATAAACCGGAAAGGAGCAAAAGAAACCCAATTTTTGAAGCTTTATATTCGTATTTTGAGTAGTCATCTGCAATATAATAGCAACTACATGTAATCAACCAGACCTTTACTATATAACAAATATATTGTAAGAAAAAGAGATAGTAAGATAAGGTGTTGTTTTAAATAGAGCTACTCTGCTAACATATTCTTTCTATAGTAAAATCGAAAGATTTATTGAACCTAAGATTCTCATTCAATGTTATAGTCGATTTACCGAGAGTTGTAATCAGAAGAACTGCATCTAAAAGCAGAATTAGAAGCAGGGCAAAATATGAGCTAAGTAATTATTGGAGAAATCTAACTAGTTTCTCCACTAAAAATGACCCCAACTATGCATTTAGTAATTTCAATTCCTTAACCCAATGGCTCTAAATTCTCTTGTTATCTACTTTGAACTAGGATTCTAAAACCACTCTACTATCTCATCATCAAATCGACGCAATTTATTTTCTTTCTCCATTTCTTTTCCATTAAACAGAAACAGGGATATCTTTTATTTCATTAATTAATAATAATAAATTACTGATCCTCTTCTTTTAAATCTGCAGATGAACATATTTGATGGACCATTGGTACAAGGAGTTGAGGGGATAGGTAAGGCTACATAATTTAATCAGAATAATCTAAAAGGTCCTAATTATTATTCAGCAATACCATTAACCAAGCTAATAAGTAGTTCAGCCACAAACAAACCATAAAATATAATTGCCCCCCTATGAATGAAAACTACTAAGAAACACAAGCACTGTAACACCTAGATTTAAAATGGTACCTGGTGGCTAGCATGAGAATGCATGTATATGCTGTTGCAGATTGTGCGGCAAAGTGCGACTACCGATGCAGCAAGGCGGGGTGGCACAAGGCGTGCATCAGGGCGTGCAACACCTGCTGCGAGCGGTGCCACTGCGTCCCCCCGGGGACTTCGGGGAACAAGGATGTCTGCCCTTGCTATGCTAACATGACCACCCATGGCGGCCGCCCTAAGTGCCCTTGAGAAACTAAGAATACAAGTCACCAAAACTATGTTTGATAATAGATGTTGCAGCAACTGTTCTATGTAGATCTTCTAAAGTGGTGTGTTTGTGTGTGTGTGTGTGTGTGACAGAGAGAGAAAATAATGAGCACATGTAATCCTAAAGGTAGTTTGTGTTAAACAAACACCAACTCTAGTCAGAATGTGAATAATGTGCAGTTTCATCCTGTAATAGAAAGGTGAGCATAAGAAAGAAAATGAGGAGGACCTGTGTTAGTCTAAGTCTTACTTGGAAATATTCCATTCAAAGAAAAAAAAAGGAGAGAAGAAAATGAGAAAAATCTTTGAAAGGCAAGATAAATACTGAAAATTCTACTACTTAGATGTCCTATCCCTCGAAACAAAGCCGGACTCTAATAACTGAGATTTCAAGTGTTAATGGAATCTTCTGTCGTACGAAAAAAGACTTATGGAAACAATGAAGGTTAAATTGGTAAAGCCAAAAAACAACAGCAGCATCAACCCCCCAGCGGACGAAGAATTCAAGTAGCATTCAAGTATTGTACAGTTGAAAGGTCTTCACCATAAAATTATTGTTTACACAATAAAGAGGCGATCTCCTACTCTTATATGAGGGATGGTAAAAAGTACTTTTCAAGAAATGTATTCATACTGGACCTGATATTACCCTGTTCTAGGAGGTATAATGCATGGCCTTGAACATTGTTCTTAAGATGTTGAATCTAACACTCTAATATCTGAGATTGCAGAAGAAGAGTGACAAAGTTCACAGCTATAAGCTCTAGTCAATCAACAATAATCAGAAGCATAACATGCCCACACAAGTTCAAGACTACTACTCATTCTTTTTCTTATTGATGTGCTCATTGGTTTTTCTATTATTTTTATTTATTTTTCTCTCTTTTCTTTTGCAGATTGTCCTGCAAAGTGCGCGTATCGGTGCAGCAAGTCGGGAAGGCCAAAGATGTGCCTGAGGGCGTGCAACACCTGCTGCCAGCGGTGCCACTGCGTCCCTCCTGGAACCTCTGGGAACACAGAAAAGTGCCCCTGCTGGGCCCACATGAAGACCCACGGCGGCCGCCCCAAATGCCCTTAAAAAGAAGCTAACATTGCCCTATAATACCTAATTATTCACCTTGCAGTATACATGTCTACAACTCCTCAGCATAGAATAAGTCTGCGCTTTCATGAATTGATAAATATGCAATCCTTCAATGAATAAAAAAAAATGTTGCTTATTGCATGGCAAATATTCAGATGGTGTCTATCAATAGGAGTAGACAACTATTTAATAGTGGATTATGGAGATTTCTTTTTGTTTTGCCAAAGAACAAAGATGTGAACATCCTACTATTGGTTTCATATACTGTGTTCGAACCCTATTCAAAGAGGTTCTTTAGTTCAGCTAGAAAGGTTTTGTACTTAAGCAGGAAAATAAAGAAATGGAAACCTGTTACAGATGGTTTATGCTTCATTTTCTCTGTCAATGAATGATAAGGGTGCAGTCAGATGAGAAGGATTCAATCTGTAAAGTTGCTGATCATACCAAGTTTGATGGAATCCTCAGGACAAGATCACCACTGAGAAAACTGTACCAATAAAGAAATGAAAAAATAATAATAATAATGTCCAAGATAAAAAAAAAATAAAAACAAAAACAAAAAAAGTTTATACAAACAAAAACAAGGAAAATAAAGGCTAAAATGAGGAAACTCCCTACAAATATCACAGTTTTCAATTAGCCACCTGAAATATTAAAACCTATATACAGTGCATGATTCTCCTCTATCTACATTAATATATCAGTGGGAAGAAATGTTTCTTTTAGTATTTCAGGGGGGGCAACTTGAAAATGGCTGTATGTATAGGGAGTTTTCTACATTTATTATTCAGTGGATGCAACAAAAGAGGGGGAAAAAAAAAAGAGCAATATGCTGAGTCCAAGATATTCTTATTCTTCCTCCCTTGAAGGATATGAACTAACCTTTTCACATAATAATAACAAAAGTCCGCCAAGATTATTGTCTGGACGATCTCCGCAATAAGGACCATTCCAGGCCATGGCCCATGTCCGAATACAAACACTACGAAGCCGAGTGTGCTGAAAAACTAGAAAAAAAAAAGAAAAGGGCAAATAAAAATATTTAGACCCCCAACACCATATCTTGGAGAATTAATAACGCATGGTTCCTGAAGAAGGCATTGAGAGGGTTAAATCCTGAGTCTTGTGAACAAAGTTGTGTAAGCAAATTTCGAGAAATCTTCATTGTAGGAGTCAAAACTAATTCAGAACACTCTGATGGTTCAACAAACAGATCAGTATATTAAAACTGGATAAATAATAGGGTTAATTACAAATTTAGTTCTGGAAGTTTTGTACAAATTTCAATTTCATCGATAGAATTTGAATTGCAACAATTTAGGTCCCTAAAGACTGACACGGATTTCAGTTTCACCCTCAAAGGTTAAATTTTAGTAATTTAGTCCTTGAAGTTTGAACCCAAATTCAATAAGCAAAGTCTAATGATGGTGCTGCAATGGCCACTTTCTAACTAACAGAGGGACCTATTCTTACACAAAATAGACCTCAAGTACTAGTTTGTTGCAGTTGAAACGATGAGGATGGAGTTTAAGGTCAAGTTTTAGGCAGTAGATTTTGGTAAAAAGTACACAAATTTTTAATAGGCTTTATGATACCTGAAGGGCACAGTATGCACAGTTCAAGAATCGAGCAACGCCGAGGGCAAACACGTAGTGAGCTGTAAATGGCTCAACTATCTGCAAGAAATGATAATAATTTAGCAAAAATCTATTTAATAGAATCAAAGAAGAAATTGAAGAAATAGAAGAAAATATGAATTTACAATCTAACCTTTGTATTTTGCATCACTCGTAGCTGCGGTAGAACTGAGAAAGCTTCCAGGTAAACACTGAAAGCCCATAGAAATCTGTTGCTGAGAGTGTGAACCGAGGATGGATGGATGAAAACAGCTAGAAGAGCACACGGTACTACCTGAATCCATTCTACAGTCATTAGTAGTAGTTATAAATTATAGAACTTCAGACATTATTGTTTAATATATATTTCGTTATGGACTGTTTCTGAAATCAAAGATGCATCAAATGGTTTCTTCTTATTCTAACATGTATGCAATCAAACTATAGGCAGACAGAAGGAGAGAGATGGATAAGAAGTTCCGGAAGTCGCAAATAGAATAACATGAAAAGAAATTGACTATAGCAGTATGTAGTGTGTGAAGATTTCATATACCACAGTTTTTATTGCAAAGTTATCCTTCTCCTCCATGTAACTTGTTCGCAATACAAACCGAATCATGTAAACAACCCACAAAGTAGCCGTTAGTGTGGCAAAATCAAGAAATGTGTGTATATCAAATTCGACGATGAAACTGCAGTACAGCCTCGCGGCTAAAAATATTGCTGTTAACTCCTGAGATTTCAAGGAGAGTCCTGCCATGTAATTTAAAGAAATGGTCACAATCTTGCAATACGCAGTGGATAGCAAAAGGAGGGACTAAATAATAGATACAGTATAATAATTATTTCAATGAGCAATAGACACCATATAGAGAAGATCAATAGCAACAATTTAATAACTAACGACTAGAAAGAATTTTCAACAACTTAAAATGAAAAAATTAGTAACAGAAGGTCCAGCAGTCTACAGAACGACTAACTTCAATAACCAACCTAGATTGTGTATTTCTATACATGAAGCACCTTTTCAGTATCTAAAATATAACCCACACTAAATTGTATTACTCATCAGTTTCATTTGCAAATGTTCACAAAAATTTCTTTCACAATTTTTCATGTCTCATAACTGATATCACCGATAATAGTTAAAAAAAAGTCCCACTCGCATAATGGAGGGCAAGTGTGAATAAGACTCACGCGGACAAACTGATAAATAATTAGCAAGTTATGTTTCCTCCACTCAGAACAGTACTTATAATTACAGCTACTTATGGTAACAATACAATTTATGTTTCTTTTTCTCTTTTTTCCCCCCTTGTGTGCACCTTCTAGTGAATCATTCGGTGCCCATAATAACAAAGTTATCAAGTAAGAAAATAAGATTCACCAGTTCTATGTTTATGTTCAAAATGAGCAAATTCGGAATCCCCCCTATCAATATGACTACTCCAAAGTTGCTCACATTGTGACCATATTTTCCCTAAGTGGGTGTCTAGTTCCTAGGAAAGTTATGGAAAACTGTTTTCTAAGGGAAAAGAAAAGAAAAGAAAAGTTTTCATGGAAAACACTCTTTCCATATTTTTTCTTTTCCGAATAAGAAATCCAGAAAACGAAAAGGAGACTCTTCTATGAAATATGGGGAAAAAATGAAAACTTTTTACTTGTCCCGAGAGGACACGATGAAAATACTTTTTTAGTTAGAAAACTATTTTTTGGAATATTTTCTGGGGAATCAAACACCCCCTAAATCAAAATACAATTGAAACTTTTCTGTAACAGGATCATCTCAATCCTTATACTAAGAAGGTAAAGATGTCAAAAATTTACCTGAATTATGACCAATTTAGAAAAGACTGCCTAACCTTCAGAAATTTTGATATTGCTATCCAATCTTTCAATTCGTATAATTCGAGCCATTTGATGCCTCTTCCCTTACAAAAACTCGATGCGCCGCTTATTTAAACAAATTTTATAAGACTAAATCAAAGTATATCATGTGAATCACATGGCCACATTTGCAAACTTTGCTAAAGCACGTAGCGCGCCAAATTTTGTAACGAAAGAGCCATCATTTGATAGCTCAAATCAGAGAAAAAGATTGGCTAGTTCAATAGAGCACACAATACGCGCGAATTTTGTAACGGAATAGTCATCAAATGGATCAAAACAAATGAATTGAAAGGTTTTGGGCATCAAAATTAAAACTTTTAAATTAATATCGGTTACTCGCATCAAAATGAATCTAAGTTGCCTAAAGCTAAGTACATCAAACAAAGGTCTCCTCTTCAACTTCCCAATCGCATCAAGAGTAAGGGCATTACCAGCGCAAGTGCCCTCCTTGAAGAGCTTGTAGACGAGGACGCCGACCCCGGCGGCGTGGACGGCCTCTGCGGCGGCGGCGATGAGGTCGTGGTCGGTGACGACGAGGCCGAGGAGCGCCGGAGGGAACCAGGGGATGGATAAATTGTAATGAGACCCCTCAACTACATGTATTTGTGAAATTGAGCCCCAAAAATTGCACGGAGACCCCCTCAACTTCTTTTTATTTATTGGGAACGCTTGACTTTTTTTTTACTGATATCAAATGATTTTAATTAGTCAGCAAACTTTGAAAATTTTATCAAATTCATGAATAATTTCATCAAATTTAATAAATTTAGTTATTTTAACAAAATAGAATTGTTGAATTTGATAAAAGTTTTTTGATTGGTCTCCATAAAATTTTGCTTTTTCTTTTTAATTGCCACAACTCGATGGAGAATTTTTGGAATTAGGTGATTTTAGTGAAATAAATTAATGATTTTATCAAATTTATTATTAATAAATAAATTTAGAGCTAGTAATCGATTAGCTGTGAGCGTTTATGTTTATAGAGTTATTATTAATCGTTCAACATTCAGATTAAATTCGACGAGGTTTTTTAAAAGTTCGGAGTTTGAAAAACAAATTAAAAATTTGGAAAATATTCGATGATAATTTCATCAATAAAAAATGTAAACGCATAGAACTGAAAAATATAAGTATAAAATTGGTATGCTATTATTTAGTTTGTTTTTGAAATTTACGACAAAAGACATTTAAAAACATAAAAAATAATTTACTTGATTTAAATTAATGTTAAAAAATGCCTGAATTAGTTAATTAATTTGTAGTTTATCCATTATTTTTATAATTTTCTATTAATATCTAAACATTAATGAGTAATTCGGAGTTACGAACTAGTAAGAAATATTTCAAAAAAGTAAAAATGTCTAGAACTTTTCCTAATTATGGACCATTTTGAATTAGCTAACTAATCTATCAAAATTTTAATTTTACTGCTCAATCTTTTAACTTATTTGATTTGAGTCAATCAATAATAATTTGACTTTAAAATTTAAGCTAATTATCTATATTAATAAACTTATAATTGTGAGAATTATTTGAAATATTTTAACTGAATATGTAAAGGTAAACGCAACATTTAAATTTTGAAATTAAAGTACCGTTGGCCGACTCAAATCAAATACATTGAAAGATTGGATAGTATTTTATTAAATTTTTTAAAAAATAAATAATTTAAGTCAAAAATAATTCATAATTCAAACAAGTGGTATATATACTTTTTATCTTGGAAAACACACAAAATTTTGTTACTAGGGATGCAAATGGGTCGGGTGAGAATTGTGCGGAATTAGCCTAGATCCAACGTGACAAATTTTTTGCGTCGGTTGCTTGGGCCAAAATAAGTTTAGCTCTTAAAACTGTAATGGAGCTTCGGCCCGACAACACAAAGTGACATTTTGGCCCGAAACAACCCTACCCGTTATTGCAGGTAAACTTTAATTTATCTCTTATTGGTTTAGGGCATGTTTGGTTGTCAAAAAAAAAAAATTAAAAAAAAAGGTGAAAATTTTCAGATAAGAAAGTAGTTATTCAAAAATGAGTATCAATTTTTGTTGTTTGATTTGTCTAGTAAGTGCTTAACAGATTTTCGAACTTTTTTTACCTTTTATGTTTGGCTGCCTACAAAGCTAAATTACAGAAAACTTCCTTGTAATAATCCGCTTTTTCACTTTCCCCTCCTGATATTTAAAAACGTACACTTTGCCTCCTTGAAAAATGAAAAATGTNTTTATAATATTAGAAAAGCTAAATTACAGAAAACTTCCTTGTAATAATCTGTCTTTTCACTTTCCCCTCCTGATATTTAAAAATCTACACTTTGTCCCCTTGTAAAATAAAAAATATTCATAAAGAGGTTACGGTGTGTAAAATGACCATTTTGCCCCTCATCATTTTCGTCTTCTTTCTCATCTTCCTCAGCCGCACCTTCGATTGGCCGTGATTTCCACCTCAATCGGCTGTGATTTCTCTCCATTTTCTTCTCCACCTGCTTCCTTTCTCCTCCTGCACCCTCGTCGCCCCTCGATTTCGGCGACAGTAGGGAGGAAACCGAGGTGGGTGTTGATGGAGAGGTAGGCAAGGGCAACGATAGCGAAGGCGAGGCGGCGGAGGACGGCGAAGGGATGTGGGCGAGGGCGAGGCAGTGGAGGACGGCGAGGCGGCTAGGCGGCGAGGTGGCGAGCCGGAGGGAGGCGCAGCAACTGGAAGAGGGCGGAGGGGTATTTTCGGCATAAAAAAATATTTTATAACGGAACCCTAACGGTAGGGGGTGAAGTGCACATTTTTTATTTTACAATGGGACAAAGTGTAGATTTTTAAATGTCAGGGGGGAAGTGAAAAAGCGGATTATTATAAGAGAGTTTTCTGTAATTTAACCAATTATTAAATAATAAAAATAAGATTTTGTGTGCTGATAACGCATATTGTCTATATCACATTCTTTTCTGAAAACGTGTTATCAGTAGGTATGTAGTGGGGTGTTGGAGAAGACATAGAGAGAACCTGAATTAGATGGAAATGTAGAAGAAAGTTGCTGCTGTAGGGCAGAGAAAGAAAGTTCGTGCGACGGATAGAAATAAAAAAAATTTGACGTGAGGGAGGGATAATTCAAAAAATCGTGCGTAGGAAAATAAAGAAAGTCATGATAACTCCGTTACTCTACTTTCTACGACTTTTTATTTCATTAGATGAAAACACGGTTGAAAAGAATCCTTTATAAAATGAGATCCCACTTTTTTAAAGAAAGTGAGAAATAATTTTTTTTTTCAACCAAGCAATCATAAAAAATTCAATTTCTTATAGTCACACTTTTTTTTTTCTTTACAACGAAAAACACCCTAGAATATTTTCGCTTTGTCATCCAATATTTCGGAAAAAGAAAATTTAGAGAGAAAGATAGCAAGTTTATGAAAAGCAAGTAGACTTTAAATTTCTGATCCCAGATACTAACTATCAAGTTTTTAACCAATTGCACTAAGTATGGTTAGTTCTATATTTCAAAAAGTTATTTATTTTAATACAAGAACCAATCATTAAACAGGATACCACCCTGTAGTTGTTTAAAAAAATTTACTTCGCTACCCTATTTGACAATAAATTTTTGGAGTAAAACAAACATTTGAATGCGTCAATAAATTTATTAAAGTAACTAATTAGTTATTTTGAACGCTACGAAAATGTATTGTTTATCTTTATATATTTAGTTAGTATACTTCATATAATTTTAGCAACTGTAAATTTATTAAAACAAATAATTAGTTTAAATGTGAAGTCAAAATATCATTGGCTAACAACTCAAATCAAACAAATTGAATAGTTGAATAGTAAAATTATTTTGAATAATTGGATAGTCGATTCAAAATAATCTATAGTACAGATAAATTTTCTACATTTTTACAAAATAATAATTATTTTTTAAAAAAATAAAAATAAAGATCAAAGGATGTTGATCCAACCTTATCCACCAACCCACAAAACCACCATTTCTCTTATTTTTTGGACTGATGAGTTGGCAAAGTCAAAGTCTCCTCTCCTACCTTGGCCTAGTAGCTCACTATTTTTGAACCTCTTTGGGCTTCAATTCAAATAAAATTAAAATTAAAAAAAAGAAAAAAACTAGACAATCCTTTAGAATTTGCACCATTTGTACTTGGACCACCTTTTGGGTATATCCACATCACCCAAAATCCAACTTATGTTTCCTAGACAAATGGATGTTATATCCACATCACCCCCTTTCTCTATTTTAATTGGGTTGTTGCAACATGAGGAAGTTTCCTACCATTGCACTATGGCTATTTGATATAATTTTTTGGAGCAATTGCTTATATACCTTTAAAAAAATTTTGGCTTTCTAATTTACCGTTCTTAGAAAGTTAATATTGAAAATATTTTTTTTACGTTCCGACCTATTTCAAATATATTTCTAGAGGTAAATTCTGTTAATAAACTGTTAGTAATAGTTGTTATTTATATGAAATTACTATTTTGCGCTTTCAAATATATCATTTTATCATCACCGACTTTTCTTATTTGTCCTTAAGTTAGAGGTACAAAAAGTATTTTGATTTTTAATCTTTTCAAATATACCCTTCTACCATCACCAACATTTCTTATTTGCCCTTAAGTTAAGGACAAAAGAAACATTTTATTTTATTTTTTTAAACTCTAGTAGATATTTAACTCACGTTTAACCCACGTTAACTTAACGGACGGTAACTACAGAAATATTTTGGAATAACGGAGGAATATATGAGGGGTGTATTGGAAAGGAAAAAAAAAAGTAGAAATAAATGAGATATTTTCGAAGTTTTGAGAGGTATATATATAGGTAATTATTCCTATTTTTTTTTGCTTCTACGTCGAGCTACAATTATCTATATTCAGATAACAAATAGTTTCAAAAGTCGAAAACTTTTGATTTAGTAAGAAGCATAATTTTGAGTCTCAAAAAGTGGACTTGCTCATTTGGAGTAACTTATTTGATCTATAATGAGAAACTATTTGAGAAAAAAAATTATAGTGTTTTTTTTTTTTTTATGACACAGATTATATTTGAAAAAAAAACAGGTGATAAGGCATTACCAAATTCAGCTTGTGTTAAAAATCATCTAAAGCTATTGGAGCCAAAAAAAAAGGATTAATTATTCACACCATTGAATGCTTTTTACATTTATATGATACAAATAGACGCCTCCAAATCTATGCAACGAATTAAAAAAAACATAAAATGTGCCAAAAATTAAAAAAAAACACCTACAAATGCGTTCCTAAGCTCCAAGCGAACAACAAATTAAATGTGAAAAACAAAAAAAAAAACTACTGCTAGAAGTAGAGCTATAAGGAATCGAACCTTTTATTCTATTGCGCTCTCAATTCAACAGGTGGAAGGTCAATAATTCTACAAAATTTTGTTGAAGTACATGCATTCAATTATGATTTTATTGGGAGATGAGAAGGGAACGGTTTTGAAAGATGAGGGATTTTGGAGGTTGGGAGATGAGAGGGAATAGTTTTGGTGCAATTATATGCATTCAATTGTGGTTTTATTGGGAGATAAGGAGGGAACGGTTTTGAAGATGAGGGGTTTTGAAGGTTGGGAGATGAAAGAGAGCAGTTTTGAAAGAAAGAGGTAACGCCATGTCAGCAAGATATTGGGGATTCATAGATTAGTATAGATATGGCAAATACGTAATAATTTTTATGTGTTAAATATCATACACTACTAGAAATAGGAGGAGAAGCGAGAGCTAAGACGTATTTATCTTAAGCATAAATCTATATTAGGACCACTACAACAAAAACGGTGTATAGCGACACTTTTAAATGTAGGTACATGTCAAAAAAGTGCTGCTAGCTAAAATTACCGACACTTTTAAAAAGTATTGCTATATGTGGGGTCGCTAGGTATATAGTGACAGTTAAAGAGTGTCGCTATAACCTAAAAGAGTGCTGCTAATTTATCAATACTTATTTAAGCATTTAGCAACCGCCGAAACTCTATCTCGTTGGCTGCGGTGGCGGAGGAGGACGACAGGAAAGGCTCTTCGTCTAGAATTTCAGTGGATTGAGTGAATAGAAAAGAAAAGATGGTAATTGGTTTTTCTTTTTGTTTTTCTTTTTTGTTTGTAATCGGGCCAAATGGACTGGGTGTGGTGGGTTGAGTAGAGTACTCTTTTATTTTTGGTTGGATTGGGCTTTATATTTAGGCATTAGTAGATGTTTTTTAAATTTTAGCATAAATGGAACACTTACTCAAAAGTGTCTCAAACATGTGTCTCTATAACCTAATTCTGTTGTAGTGGACATAGATTATTCTTAAGAGAGTGTTGTTAAACAATTAAAAACTCACTTTAATTTCCATGTTTCTTTTAATTCCTATCCTAGTTTTCAAAAGCTAGAATCATACAATTTTGGATGTTTCAAGTCAAACAACTAATTGGACCAAAGCACCTACTTTTTTTTAAAATAAATAAATAAAATTATGAAATGGTCACAACAATATAAGTCACAGAACTTATCAAAGAAAATTTTGCTAAGTCATAGATTTGATGATGTAATCAATGTACATATTTTGACATGTTGATTCTTCCGTATCTTTTAGACCATGACTATATATATAATAACATTTTTTTTGACTAAACTATATTTTTTTTACACTTTAAAATTTTAATTTATTATTATTTTTGTTTGAATTTTTTAAGTTATTGTAATTAAAAATTAGTTCATTAAATACTAATATATTGCTGATATGAAAGTAGCATGACAGTATTGTGATTGACTATACAATAATGATTAAGATGTTATATCATTTTTTCATTAACAATATATCAATATTTAGTTAAGTAAATTAAATTGTGAGACTTAAATATAATAATTTAGAATAAAATTTAAAATAAATTAAAGTTTGAGAATTAAAGTATTATGCATCTTATAGTTCGAGGATCAAAACTTCAATATTTTAGCCTTTTTTGCATCTCTAGTACCATGAGTTCATGTTCATTGAGATTTCAGAAACTTATTTTATTAGGTAATTTTGTTTCTACTTTTAGCAATAATTAATAGTTTTAATTTATTTTGTATATAAAAAAGTTCGAGGTTTATACTATATCGAAAAGTGAAAATAAAATTCTAAATCATTCGTTTATATTTTAATTCATTTGTTAGTTAACGTTATGAAACTAGGTGGAGTGGAAAATAAATGAGTAGCATAAATTAAGCCTTTTAATTAACTTAAAAATTCTTAATTTTTATAAGTTTCTTTCCTTTTTTTTAATAATATAATATATTTTGTGGGGTTGTGGAATGTGGATCCTCGTGTTTTTAAATTTGGAGGCATTTCACACGTGACTTGTCGCGTGCACGTGTGTCACGAAAACCATTGCATTGAGTATAAATTACTCAAAAAAAAAAAAACTTTACCAAATTTATTAGTATGGTGATAAAATTATTATTTTTTGTAATTCGGGTTTGATTTCATTTAGCTTCAAAATATTTCTTAAAAAAGATTTAATTTACCAGCAATAGCTAAGTTTATCAATCTATCAATCGATTTTGTTTATACCATTCATAAAAAGAAAATCATACGTATCTGAAGCTTCTTGAATATTAAAATTGTATATGTAAAAAGGTTTGGATAGTAACCTTTGCGCACTTTGGGGCCTCGTACAAAAAAAAAAAAAAAAAAAAAAAAAAAAAGAAACACTAATTCGCGCGGTTTATTACCCTACTTCTATTTGTATTTTCAGCGCAGCTCCAAAAATATCACATATATTTATTAACACATTAATAATGTACAAAATAATATTCTGAATGATTCGAAGCTTTTTTCTTTCGACAATAGCCAATTAATCATTAGTAACCATATTCAGAGAGCCATGGGTATTTTCAAAAAAATAAAATCTTATTATATATTTATCATTTTAAAATTTAAAATTCATATAAAATATTAATTTATTAACAATATTCGAATTTTTTTAATGCATATGCACCATCAATTTCTTATATTTTAGTTTAGGAGCCCTATGTAAAGTTTACACTTATTGGGGCCTTGTGTCCTATATTAATTCACTTACCTGGTCTTTTTTTTTTTATTTAGCTAATACTCAAATCTGAAAATCTTGTGAGATTCAAACTTATTATCTTTTGTTTTAATATGATATATATATATATATATATATGTTGAATTATATAAAATAATTACTATACTTAAAAAGTTTAAATTGATAGAAAATAGTATATTTTCAATAATTATATATAACATGTTGCTTTTCACGACTTCTTGATTGTATTTTGTCAAAAATGATTGCGTAGGTAACATGGTACGAGAGAAGAAACTTACGTGGCCATGCATGTGAGGAGGGGCGCTAATTTTTTTTATAAATTATTTCTTATCGGATCGACTTTTATTTGATAATAAATATTATTGTTGTTCTTCAATTAAGTCACGGAGTTGAAATATATCAACTTAATTGTTACCAAAAAAGAGTTTCATAATGAGAATGACGAAAATTTGGACATCTAGGACCTAACTGCAACATAATATAAAGTTTGGAGATCTAAATAGAAAAAAATAATAATAATTAGTAGGGATGTCAACGGGTTGGGTCTGGGTCGGATTTTTAAAAGCCCGAACCTGAACCCGAAAACCAAATTAAAATTCGTACCCGGATTCGAATTCGGCGGGTTTTAAAAATCCATACCGTTGAATGAAGATTTAAGAGATAAAAATTATTAAATATTTTATATATTATATAAATGAATAAAAATAAAGTATGTATATATATAATTTATTCAGGTTCAGGTTCGGGCCAGATAAATACAAAATCCATACCCGTTAGGTTTTTATTTTCTATACTCATAACCGAATCCATACATGTTTAGCTTGGGTAAACCGGCCCCGTTCAGATTCGGATTCGGATAATATTTCGGATATCCATATCCATTGACATCCCTAATAATTAAGGACCAAATTGTAAAATTTAGATACCGAAGGTGCAATTTCTCATCTAATAGGGTATCCTCTAACTATGAGCTGCGTAACGCTTTATTGCTTAAACTTTACTTTTCGTAATTTATGGCTCGATGGTATCATCAACCACGATACTTTCATATTATCTGTACATTATCAAAAAATTCAGCTCATAGCAAATACTATGTTGAATTATATAAAATAATTATTATACTTTAAAAGTTTAAATGGATAGAAAATAGTATATTTTCAATAATTATATATAACATGTTGCTTTTTACGACCTTTTGATTGTATTTTGTCAAATATGATTGCGTAGGTAACATGGTACAAGAGAAGAAACTTACGTGGCCCATGCATGTGAGGTGGGGCGCTAATTTTTTATAAATTATTTCTTATCAAATCGACCTTTACTTTATAATAAAGATTATTGTTGTTCTTCAATTAAGTCATGAGTTGAAATATATATATCAACTTAATTTTTACCAAATAAGGGTTTCATAAAAGTATGGACCGTCCCTAGAACAAGTGGCAAAGAATTTGGTGGCTGATATTCGAGATCCAAATTCGAATTCTAGTTGATTCATATTTTCAGCTAAGTTTATTTCTAAATAAAATAAACGAAGCGGGTAGCGTGCTACCTATCTCTCTCTCTCTCTCTCAAAAAAAAAAAAAAAAAACTTAGAAAATTTGTGCCGATATTGATCAGAGGCTGTTAGAAGATGGCCGTGGTAAGTTCACCTAGCGAACTCCATAACGAGGATGACGAGAATTTGGATATCTAGGACCTAACTGCAACATAATATAAAGTTTGGAGATCTAAATAGAAAAAAATAATAATAATTACTAATTAGGTACCAAATTGTAAATATTAGGTACCGAAGGTGCAATTTCTCATCTAATGGGGTGTTCTCTAACTATGAGCTGCATAACGCTTTATTGCTCAAACTTTACTTTTCGTAATTTATGGCTCGATGGTATCATCAACCACGATACTTCATATTACCTGTACATTATCAAATTCTCAATATTTAGCTAATTAAATTGAATTGAGTGGCTTATATTACAATAATTTACAAAATTTAAATAAAATATTATAATATATTAAAATTTGAGGACTAAAATGTCAAGGAACTCATAGTGTGAGGACTAAAAAGTGTAATATTCACCTTTCCTAATATTTTTTTGGTGCGATTAATCCCAAGTTGCCATCCCAAAAAGATTTGGCGGACGGTCCACAGCTGACCCACCCGGCCACCCCCGTGCGACCCGCTTCTGCGGGGCCCACACTCCCCCAAATTTCCGGTTTTGCCCTCGTCCTCTTACCGGCTACTCCCGGTCACCCTCCGAACATAAATTGTATATATTTCATGGACCCGGTGCACTGTGCACCTCACACTAAAAGAAAAAGAAATTATATAAGGATTAATTGCATACAAGTCCTACAAACAACATAGGGCGTAATCTTCCAAATATCAACGGTAACATTTTTTGGGATTTGGTTTAAAACTTTCACTTTTTATTAAGGTATTAAATAATAAAGAAAAATTGGGGTATGATTCATGGACCGTACGATACACCGGGTGTATGCAATAGCGAACCCACCAACCGTACGTATCCCACCTCGTTTCCCCTCCCAATGTAAGTAACAAACACTCTTCAAACCCCTGCTTCTTTTCAGTTCTCTCTCTCCCCACTCCTCGTTTCCCTCTCCCGATTCCCATCCGTTTCCCCCACCCTCCGACTCCGAGCTCCGTTCACTCCGAATCTCTAGGGTTTCTCTCCCACAATTTTGGGTAATTTTCGCAATTTAATTCCATTTTTGGAAACTTTTGCGCTTTGATCTTATCCTATCCGTCTAAATCAGCGGATTTGAGCATATTTTTTTGGGATGTTGTTTCCATTTTTGCACTAATTTACTACGATTTTATGCTTCATTTACTTGGATCTTGGTCCGAGATCCCAGAATGTGGCTAAAGGTTCGATTTTTACTAGAGTAGATTCCGTCGCAATGATTCTATGTTCCAATCTTAAGTTTCGGAGCTTCCTTTTTGTGATTTTGATCGAAATCCGCGGATTTGAGCAAATTTTTTGCGATGTTGTTTACATATTTTTTTCGCTAATTAATCCGGGATCCTGAAATGTAACTAAAGCTTCGATTTTTCATCGTAATGATTCTAAGCTCTCAATTTATTCCATTTTTAATTTTTTTTGGTAAAAAAACTTTGATTGAAACGTGCGGATTTGAGCAAATTGTTTGCGATATTGTTTCCTTTTTTTTTACTAATTTACTTTTTTTTTTTGGCTTCCTTTAACGGGATCTCGATTTTGGATCACAAGATGTGCGTAAAGTTTCGGTTTTTAGTAATTTTTGCACTAGATTCCATCGTGCTACTTCTACGTTTCCCAATTTATCCCCAATTTTCTAAGTTTTTTTTTTCCTAAACCATTTGGTGATTTCGATGAAATTCGGCGTGTTTGACCAACTATTCACGAATTTTCTCCAATTTTTCAGTAATTTGCGAGTGTTTTTTTGCTTCACTTTTACTTGAATCGTGACCTAACGATCTCAAGGTGTAGCTAAAATTAGTTGCTTTGGTTGGATCATAACAATTCTATGTTCTCCCTTGCAGTGTGTAGCCGCGCTTCTGAAACCCTAGAAATGGATGGGCCATTAGGGCTTCGGAAGGTCGGGTCATACGCCTCCGTGGCCGACGCCGGAGACGAGCTCGACCTGAGCCGCCTCCTCGAGAAGCCGCCACCGAAGCTGAGCATCGAGCGGCAGCGCTCGTTCGAGGAGCGCTCGCTGAGCGAGCTCTCAATTAGCGTTCGCGCCCTCGATGCGGCAGCGTATGATCACGGCATGTTCTCACCCGGGATGCGGTCCTCGGGATTCGACACCCCGGCCTCGTCGGCGCGGAACTCGTTCGAGCCCCACCCGATGGTGGCGGAGGCGTGGGAGGCTCTCCGCCGCTCGCTGGTCTACCTCCGGGGCCAGCCGGTGGGGACCATCGCCGCCTACGATCACGCCTCCGAGGAGATCCTCAATTATGATCAGGTATAAAATTTAAGCTAATTACTTATTTTAGTGAATTTATAGTCGTGAAAATTGCATGGAAAAAACTAACTAATCCTGTAAAGATGAACGATGGATTCAAATTTTGAAGTCAGATTGCCGCCGACCGGCTCAAATCAAAAAAAATTGAAAGGATTACGTAGTAAAATCAGAATTGTCCATAGTTTAGGTAGGTTTTGTAGCCGTTGTTTGTAGACCTAGCCTTTGTACTATGTCATATGTTTTTATGTTGTAATTTCTTTTTAAAGTCAATGAATTCAAGGTTTACAGATTAATTATGAAATTTTTGTGGCAAGAGGATAAGTAATTTGTCGGGGGAAACAACAGTGGGATCTATTTGTCGCGCAGTTTCTTTTGACGGTCATGATGTTCTGGAAGCCTTTTTATCAGTTTCATTTTGAAACCCGAGTATGTTTAACTCTTAAGCATCTATCTCTAAACGCCTGTTGAAAAGAGCTGTTTGAAGAACCCCACCGACAGCCTCTTACTGTTGGTAGAAGCACAAGCTTCAAATTCGAGCTTTTGCTTCGGAAGTATGAAAGTTCATTGCAAACTTTACTCTGGGTGAAAAGCTCTGCTGTTGCTAAACCACTCGACTTTTGCTTCTCGAGTGTAGTTAAACAATTTTATTCTATGACATCAATTTAATTGCACCGAAAAGTAAATTGTTGTAAAATATATTTCATTGTTACAGTTGGTGCCGTTGTGATAATGCATATTATCTAGCTATTTCTTACCGCATGATTTATAGCAACGATTTGCAGCGAATCTTGTTTGTTGTAAAAAATTGTTATTTCAACTAATAGTTGTCAATTGCAACATTATTTCTTGTTGGAAAAAAAATGGATTTCTTGTAGCGATTCGTAAGCTTGGTCAGAAAAACACTTGTATAAATTGGCTTCATATAACCAATAATGAAAGAAAAGGCCGAATATTGTCAGTGCTGACTGATCTTTTGCATAGGTGTTTGTCCGTGATTTTGTGCCGAGTGCTCTGGCTTTCCTAATGAACGGAGAACCAGAAATAGTCAAAAACTTTCTTCTGAAAACGCTTCACCTCCAAGGATGGGAGAAGAAGGTCGACCGCTTCAAGCTAGGGGAAGGCGTGATGCCCGCGAGCTTCAAAGTGTTGCATGACCCAATCCGTAAGACTGACACCCTGATTGCTGATTTTGGTGCGAGTGCAATCGGACGGGTTGCACCAGTCGACTCGGGATTCTGGTGGATCATACTTCTTCGTGCTTACACGAAGTCAACCGGCGATCTTTCTCTTGCGGAAACGCCAGAATGTCAAAAGGGGATGCGGCTTATTCTGGCTTTGTGCCTGTCGGAAGGGTTTGACACTTTTCCCACACTCCTTTGTGCCGATGGATGCTCGATGATTGATCGGAGAATGGTAAGAAATAAATGGGAATCTTCTATTATCGATTTTGCAACATCTGTCTCTCTCTTGAATATCTGCAGAATTTCTTGCATGTGGTAATTGATCAAGATGATTTTTGACTCGTAAGAAATCAAAATACTCTGACTTGCCCGAATTCTATTATATTCTGCCATGTTAGAGTCATTTTATTCTCCAATCAAAGAGCTTAGAGGTTTGGTGTTATATATTTTGATCTAATAATCATCCATGCTCTAGCTTCTGTGCGCAGCAGCTACGACCTTTGTAACAATTAAATATCTTCTCTTTCTATTGACGGACCCGCTCTTTGTGTTCAAAGTGAATACTGCAATGACCGGAAAGATCTCTTTGGACTTGAGCTGCCGGGTGTTATGATACTTGATTTCTGTATTCCTTATACATGGTTGACGATAAATTAGCATTTAGTCACCATTCGTATACTACGTTCTTCGCTTAGCCATTCTTTCCATAGCTAAGCAGATTACTGTTTTTGCTTTTCGTTAGTAAAGTCTAGCATTATTCTCTCTCTTTCCATAGTCGGCAAGAGCATATGCATATGTTCTAATCGTGACAGTTGGAAAGTCATCTGTTAGGTGGACAAATAAAGAAAGTAGATATCGAGTCTCTCCTGCGTATATTCGTTTATAATACCATGAAAATAACTACTCGCGTGTATCATTTCATCCTTGGCATCAGAGTTGATGACTTGTGTTACTATCTAATGATTCAGCTTTACCTGTATACCAGTTATCGCGAAGCACCTATATATTCAATTATCCTGTGACAAAAGATTCCTTCCTTAATCCCTACAAAATTGCAATCTATCTCCTCAACTATTTCTAATTTATGTTTTTCGAACTTTAGTCGGCTCCTTTCTCTTTCCTTTTTGGTTTTTAAACTCCAATGATGTTATTCTTTCCTTGTCAGTGTAAATGTAGTATAAATGTGTAGTCGAAGTTGGTTATTACTAAGTAAATGTCCCGAAAGTATCTCTCGTGCTTGTTCCAGCATCATATTTAAAAGTCTTGCCGATTCATGCAAAAGAATGCTTATAGGCTATTGAGTCCTTATTCGACTCAGGAACCATTTTCTATCACTCTTTTTCGTCTCGGCCGTAATAAGTTTGTAATTTTCAGTTGTTTCATGCATGACAGTAAAATGGTTGAAGTCCTTCCTCTGCGGCCCTTGCTTTTCTGTTATTATGTTCTCTAACACTTACTCTTTAGGGGATATACGGATATCCTATAGAAATCCAAGCTCTCTTCTTCATGGCGTTGAGGTGCGCCCTCTCGATGCTTAAACACGACGCAGAGGGCAAGGAGTTTGTTGAACGTATCGTCAAACGCTTGCACGCATTAAGTTATCACATGCGAAGCTACTTCTGGCTCGACTTCCAACAGCTGAACGACATATACCGCTGGAAAACTGAAGAGTATTCTCACACCGCCGTAAACAAGTTCAACGTAATTCCCGACTCCATTCCCGACTGGGTCTTCGACTTCATGCCCACTCGCGGCGGATATTTCATCGGAAACGTGAGCCCCGCCCGCATGGACTTCCGGTGGTTCTGCCTCGGAAACTGTGTTGCTATATTATCGTCCCTCGCTACTCCGGAGCAAGCTATGGCGATCATGGACTTGATTGAAGCGCGGTGGGAGGAGATTGTCGGGGAAATGCCTTTGAAGGTAGCTTATCCCGCGATCGAGAGCCACGAGTGGAGGATTGTTACAGGTTGCGATCCGAAGAATACCAGGTGGAGTTACCACAATGGAGGATCTTGGCCAGGTTAGTTACTTTAAACTTGTTGTTATTCAATTTTTACGTGCGCGCAGATATTATAATGCCGTGCCTCGTCTTTCCAACTGTTCACAAAGAAACAGTAAACAATGAAGCGCCGAAACTGTGATAGGGCTGTACTTCAAAAATTGCTTTCAGCTTCGGATATTTAACCTGCTTGCAATGATTCATTCTTTATGATCTTTTCTCTGCAGTGCTTCTGTGGCTTCTCACCGCAGCATGCATAAAGACGGGTCGACCGCAAATCGCGAGGCGTGCAATAGAGCTCGCGGAAAGCCGGCTCTTGAAGGACGGCTGGCCGGAATACTACGACGGAAAGCTCGGAAGATACATCGGAAAACAGGCCAGGAAGTTCCAGACTTGGTCCATCGCGGGCTATCTGGTGGCGAAGATGATGCTCGAAGACCCTTCGCATCTCGGCATGATCTCCCTCGAAGAGGATAAGGCGATGAAGCCGCTCATTAAGCGATCGACCTCGTGGACCTGCTGACGCAGAGTATACCATAGATAACTTAGAAAAAAGAAAGAAAGAAAGAAAGAAAGAAAGAAGAAACTATAAACTCCACGCATTCGCGTTTTTCGCTCGGCAATTTCAATTTTCCTCATCTTCTCTATCCCTTATTGAAGGGCTTTTATATGTAAAATATAGTCATTGACAAAGAAGAAAACAATGTTATTGCTAATAAAAGTGAGGTTATTTACACAGGAAAAGTTTGATCCTGCTAAAGTGATGTTTTGTAGCTGGGATGCAAGAAGATATATACTGTGACCAAATTTTGGATGCAAAAGTAGTATGATTCTTAAGAATATCAAATTGTTTTCCTTTTTTTTTCCATTTTTGTGACAAATTTTCATGGTTTAGAGAGTGATTAGTTAAAGAGTCATCTAATCAAATGATGTCACACTCTGATGATCACTGATCCTCTTTTTAGCTGTTTTGTGAATGTGTGAAAAACTTTTGAAAAAGAAAAAAGATTTTAATTTGGTACAATTTACTTGATCTTTTAAGGGTTAACATTTATTCAACATAGTGTAAAATGAATTTTAGTTGAACTGAAGTTCAGGTAAAATATATTTTTTCTGATGTTTGTTTGCTTAGAAGTCAATGACTTTGGAAGTATAATTATCCCTTTTTTATTTATTGTACTTAAAATTTTTTACACTGGAACATAATAGCATGAAAAAAAAAAATTACAACAATTAATTTTTTATTTTTTTCCTCATCCCTAATTGATTTCACACTACTAAGGGTAAAATCAAGGGAAAACTTCAAAAACCCCCCCTGTGGTTTCGTGCATTCTCACTTTGCTACCCTGTGGTTTAAAACGTATCAATTTGCCCCCCTGTGGTTTCGTTTTTATCTTTTTGTTATCAATTTTATTATTATTTTTTTAAAAAATCAGTGACAAAGTTAAAATTAAAGGATACTAAAGTGACTATTCGATAAATATAGATGGTTATCTGAAGTTTTTTGTATATAATTTAACGAAATATTAACGAAAAAGCTTCCGAAAAGATAAAAATGAAACCACAGGGGGGTAAATTGATACGTTTTAAACCACATGGTAGCAAAATGAGAATGCACGAAACCACAGGGAGGGTTTTTGAAGTTTTCCCTAAAAATCAATTATGACATTTAAAAAAAAGAAATTACAGGTAAATTTAATTTACGGTGAACTAAACTACAAAAATGTATGGAGACGTCTAGGGTGTAAAAAATGCTTTTTTTACTATTAATTTCTTAAAAAAAGGTTAAAAAATAAAAAAAAAAAGATTTTTTTTTATCAAAATGACCACAATGCCCTCACTAATATTCAAAAATTTGATTGTTAGAGAGAGCATTTTGGTCAAAAAATAAAAAATAATTTTATTTTTTTAAAAAAAAATTAAAAATTTTTTACATCTGTAAATACTAGTACAAACATCCAAATTCATTACAACAAACAACTCTCCATTCATCTTCTTCTACAAAAATTAATTTTTCCTACTCTTACAATTTCAATTTAAATTTGAAAAAAATTAATATTAATTTTATATTAAAAAGTTAAATTTGCTGTTTGTGTTTTAATTTTTTTTAAAATTTTTAAAATTTTTAAAAGAATATTAAAAAGATTGGGTATAATTGTATAAATT
The DNA here is from genome assembly GCF_001540865.1 of Ananas comosus. Classification (NCBI taxonomy): domain Eukaryota; kingdom Viridiplantae; phylum Streptophyta; class Magnoliopsida; order Poales; family Bromeliaceae; genus Ananas; species Ananas comosus. Next base: position 13,332,165 of record NC_033621.1, read on the forward strand.
AAAAACTGTAAGTCAAAAGGTTATAATTTAAATTTTTTTTCTTAAAAAATAATTAACAAAATACAAAAAAAAGGAAAAAAAGCCTATTGGCTATTACCGAGCGGTCTGAAGCTCGGCCCGACTCGACCTGCATTTGTAAACGGGTCGGGTCGGGCCAACCCTTGGCCTGAATCGGCCCGGGTAATGTCGGCCGTGCCAGCCCGGCATGACCCACATTACACCTAGAGACGTTCTAATTTTTTGCTCATTTGCAAACATTCGTCTAAATTTTCAATTTTGACAAAAAAAATGCCTTAAATTTTATCAAACAATTCAATGGACCCATCTCTTTAATTACAATTATTAATTACACATTCGTCTGGTCTTATATATGGCATATAATTTTATAAAACTTCGAAAATATATCGTATTCTAACACAAAAGAAAAGCGAACAAAATTTAAAGTTCAATTGAGTTAGTCAACTTTAACTTCAAAATTTAAGCTAATTACTTAAATAAATTTATAGTTACAAAAATTATATGAAGTAAATTAATAAGATCTATAAATATAAAAAATATATTTAAATTTTAAAATTAAAATATTATTGATCGATACAAATCAAACGAATTAAAAAGTTATGTAGTTAAATTAGAATTAAAAAAAATCGGATAGCCACGTCAAAATAATTTGTAATCCAAATATCATGCTTGCTCTTTTACTGAGACAAAATGGAAAGTTGAGGGCTCGTTCTAAATCACAAAATCGTTGAGGGGGTAGCAGCATATTTCTTTCTCTTTTTCTTACCTAATACTACTTTTCTACTTTAATAAAAAAACATTCCCATCCCTTTCAAGGGTGCCATAATTCTGTCCCTCACTACATAGCACTCAGAAAAGTGAAAAGTCTCTCTCTCTCTCTCTCTCTCTCTCTCTCTCTCTCTCTCTCTCTCTCTCTCTCTCGATTAAGCTTGAATACTGTCGACAGTAAACGAATTCCGTTGTTATTCATCTATTTTTGATGATAGAGTCTCTAAATCGACGATCGATATTATTGAATATGATCTATACCACTTAAAGCTTTTAGAAACAAAATTGTAAATCTTTTCGACATTGTTGACCTAATGATCAAGAGGTTTCAAAATTTATAATTTTAAAAGTCGATATGAGACGTTTTCTTATTTAACGGTGTAAAGATATCAAAAGCAATTGAACTTTTTTTTTTTGAGAGATAAAAGCAATTGAACTTTGGTTAGAAAATTCTTTAAATTATTTAGAACAATATCTATACTCTTGATCTTGATTACAATATTCCTATCATCACTTTTTAAAAAATATTTATTTTCAGCCGTTCATTTTGTGTTCACTTGATGGTAAGAGAACAATATTAAAAAAATATAAAATTTGGTTTCTAGATACTTTAAATAGTATAGATCACGGTTAACGATGTCCACTGTCGATTTGGAGGCTCTATCATTAAAAACAAATGGATGGTAATGGAGCCCCTTTGCTACCGATAGCATTCCAACTCAACTCTTTTTATCATATCCAGATGAATTCCAGATGGATTAATTTTTATCTTTTTTTTTTTTATTTATTTCTATATTTAGAATAGATTACGATGAAAGCGAGTTTTCGATTAATTAAAATAAATCAGAAAAAAAGGAGTCTCTCGTCTTCTACTTTATTTTTTTTACGGATTAAACCGAATTCGACACGAATTATATTTTTTTATATTTTTTTATTTTCACTCATCATCCTTCTTTGAAAAAAATTTTAGAATACAATAAGTATATTAATGACGTAGCATAATAAATCAATCAAAATTTTTTTTTTAAATTATATGTCCCATCATGACTATAAAAAAATGTTTTTATTGTACTTTTATTTGAAAAAAAGAAAGGTGATTGATTTGTTATTGATGATGTCGTGCAAGTGTGATAGTGTAGAATTCCTCCATCGGAGGGATCGAGACAGAAGCTCCGTCAACCCGGATCCATTTGCTTCCCTACTCACTCCTCTCTCTCTCTCTCTCTCTCTCTCATCTCACTTTTCTCCCCTCTCTCTCTCTCTCTTCGGATCTCACTTTTCTCCCTCTCTCTCTTCCCCCCTTCTCTCTCTCTCTCTCACCACCTACTACTCACCCTAGGACTTTGCTCCAAAGAAAAGGTCACACCTTTCTCTCTCTCTCTCTCTCTCTCTAGATTCAGTTGGAATGTTGAGATTAAGGGGGGGTTTGGATGCATCAGCAATAGGGAGTAATTTGTGCTTGATCCAGTTGTTTCTGGTTTTGATTGGTTCCTGTTATTATTCATAGTAATTGGATTGGATTGGATTGGAATGGATTGGTATCAAGATGCTTGATTTGTAGGGATAATAAAGAAAAAATTAGCCTTTTTCTTTGATTTTTGAATCATTCTTTTGGGATCAAAGTTGCCAGTTTTGTGACATCGCATGAGTGAGTCCTTGTTGTTGATTCACTTTGATTATGCACTTGTTCTTATTAGGTGTTATGGAGTAATCAAATCTGTGTTGTATAATATGAATTAACCAAACAAGTTTTTCTATCATCTTATGAGTTATGATTTAGCGAAATTGATTGTTTCACATGATTTCAAAAAAATGGCAGCGTCGAGTTTGAGCCTCGCCTGATGCACCCAACATTACATCTTATGAAAAGGTTCAATCTTTTTCATAAAAGGAATCGAAAAGCCGGAAAATTTGCCTCTGAAGAAACCCCCCTTTTATTTTTTCTCGATATCTCGAGTTTAGATGCAGATATAGAGGCAATTGGATAGTGGATTTTGGTGGATCTGCGGTGAACTCAATTAATCGGTGTTGTTATGGATCAAATCAACTTTTTTTGTTTCCAATTTTTAGCATGCTTTCCATCTTCAGGATAACAGGATTTGATGCGAATCTAAGTTCTTCTGATGATACCAGTTGTTCAATAAACTTCCCATTGTTCTGCATTAGTCAAAAGTTCTCCTTTTTCTCCTTTTGGAATACAGATTCGGTTCGAGTTATAAGCTACCGTCAATTAAACTAATGTTCAAAATTGTAGAAAATAAGTCTCTCAAAAAAAAAAATTGTAGAAAATAAGTTGCTGTCCTTGCACAGGGTAAATTGCTAATGAGCTACCATTCTTTTACAGGATAAAAAAAATCGCCAATGAGATTTCACCTCAGAGAAGTTAAAAGAGTTCTAATGAACCGCTTTGATACATGTTTTCTATGTAGTAACCTTTTCACGGTCCTAAATTTTCTTTTGAAGTAGCGGGAGAAATTATTCAATTCGTCATAAAAATATTTCTAGAGATATATGATCCCCAAAACACATCAGGGAAAGTTGATTTTCGCTTTTGTTTCTGAGATTACTGGGTCGGTTAATTCCACCTTTCAATAGATTGGACAAGTCCATGATTTAGGATTTGGCTAATATTGATTAAAACCTCTCATTACTTGAGTAGACACATCAGCAGTTCAGTACGATTAACTAAACTTGATCCATTGATAGTTTGATGTGCTTTACGCAGTTTCAATTTACAATTTGTTGCATTTTAACAGTGTATTTGTAGTTTCTGACAAGATGGTTTTCGTACAACATTTTCTTGTTTAAGAACTCCTACACATATTTTTACAAGGCATGTACAGAATCAAGTCATTCCTATTGGAAGCTCAGGATGTTCAGGATCTTATTTTTCCTTCAGATATCAGGATTTATCAGATCGTTTCTGAACGTAATATCTGCAAGCTGACAGGGAGTGAGTTGACGCAGTTAGATCTGTTCCTTGTGGAGTGCTTTTTTGCAGCTCCTCGTCCGAATTTTATATTTAGACTCTTCATAAAGCAATAATAAGGGGGGCTTATGAATATCCACATGCTATCACAGTGGTTTCCCTACTGTCAGCATCAACATATTGCATTTCCAGCTCATGCAAATGGCTGAGCATGGGAGGGCTTGTTGCATGGCATTTTATAAGTGTAGTTCATCAGTTTTTAGTTAAAAAGTTTGTCATCGTGTTGGCTTGTTGTTCGCTCACATGAACAGATGACAATCTTAGACATTTCTTTTAGCTTAGACAGGTAGTTAAGTTCCGTTGAATTAGAACATGAAAATTCCGAGGCTAGACCTCGGAGGAGTGTTGCTTTTTTTTTTTTTATGTCCCGCCTGCTTAAGTGAGCTTCTAGCCCTCAAAAGCAGTTGCTCTAATTTGAAGCTTCGCTTCTCGTTTAGGTAGAAGCTGTTGGAGGAATTTCCAATGAATATTTTGTTTTGCTTTTCCAAAGAGCCCTACTGAAACAGCACTTCTGCAAGGGGTCTCAGTGTTCAATGCGTTTCTTTTACAAGGATTTCACTTGTTCAAACATTTTGTCGCTTATTCAACTTAATTTCTGTTGGATTCATGTTATAACTGTTATATTAGGGTAGAAATTCAAGTTCTTTGTCTCATAATCTTTAGTTGTTCATTGATATAGATTCGATTAATGCAGGGTTTCAGGGCTCGACCATTACGCGAATCATGAGCTTGGCATGTCTTGTATGCCATGGCATGGAAAGCCCATCACATTCATTCAGAAGCTATTCAGTCTCGAGCTCAGAGGAGGAAGGCCGGTGCGGTGCGGTCGTCAGCTGCCTGACCCGGAAAGTACCCGTGCCGGGCGGAAACACTAATCCGAATGGGATCGGGACATCGAAAGTCAGCCCCTTCCCCGTTATGTCGAGCGGACAAGGCATAACCGGAGCGCCTCGCCTTGAACGGAGCCGAGCCGTCACGAGGGACCTCGTCAGAGACTGGAACTTTGATGAAATTCTTCTGGGGAGGTAGAAATGCTTAAAAATTTCAGGGTTTTTGAAACTTTGTGGTCTTATTGAGCAAGAGAGTTTGCTATTGTGCATGTATATTTTTGTGTTGTGGTAAAAAAAAAAAAAAAACTTGATTAAATGGTGCTGTACCAGTAGTTGTATTGAATCCTTGAGTAATATGTCATTAGTTCAAAATAGCATTAAGAAACTCACTTTTTATCTTATGGTAAGAACTTAGAATTGCTTTTTCTCTTTTGCTTTTCTATTTTTACACCCTTCAAATCCTATGTGATTGAAGGCATTTAGTACTTCCCCTTTTTTTTTCCTCCTTTTTGGGCTTTTCTTTTTTGTCCATTTGCTAATTGTGCACCTTGGTAGTAGAATTAAAAAAGGAAAAATAATAATAAAAGCAACCAAGTCATTATTTCCACTTAATTGTGGTCTATGACTACAAAAATTGTGCTCTAATCAATTAACAATTTTATTGAGTGTGAGTTTCTCTTTTTATTTTTCCTTGTGAGAATGGATGATAAGTTGATTGGTTGTTGTATGCATGTCTCTGTGTATTTATGTTTTAAGCCATCTTTCACACTAGTTAAAGAATCCTTATCTTTATGGGGCTTAAGGCAAGCTATAAGAATAAAAGATTTAAATGTCGCGGCATAAAAAGTATGGTGAGAAGCTGCCATAGTACAGCACGGTGCGTGTCGTGCCGTGCTATACTGATTTTTTTTTTTTTCTTTTTACCATTCTAACTAGAGAAATCCCGACACCGTTTGGTTGGAGAATAAACGGACACCGTTTGATTGGAGAATAAACAAGGGAATAAAGGAGTTTATCCATTTTATTTTACCAAAGCATATAGAAATTTCTATAAAGACAGACGAAATAAAAAATATATATAAAAATATTTAATTCATATAAAAAAGAATAATATAAAATATTATAAATCTTTTTAATAAAATATAACATATAAATTTATATATTATATTTTTTTTGTAAATTTTTAAATAAATATAATGTATAAATTTATATTAATTTAAACTAAATTAAAATAATTATTACATGTATTTGTACGTATACTTAACTACTTCTACAAAACAAGATTATTTTTTAAAAAAATTCATTAAAAAATAAGAAATACTATTCTTTCTTTTTCATCGAATAGAATAGCAACTCTTGTTATTTCTCCAGACTTTTTTATAAAATAACTCTCTAAAAATTTATAATTTGTAAAACAACCTTTTCAAATTTATATTCGGCAAACTAACTCTCTTTTCGCAACGTAGGAGCCACGTAGGATTTACTTTCATGTCTTCAAAAAGCGTTGAATCGTTTTCCGCATTCTTTAATTTTTTTTTAAAGCGGTGAATAATTCACCGTCTTTATGGTGAATGATTCACCGTCTTTATGGAAAATTAGGAAAGCAATGAATCATTCGGGCTTTATAAGAAATATTCGCCGCGCCTTCACGACGAAATGAGGATTAGATTTATAAATATAATTTTGAGAGAATTATTTTGACAATTTTAAAATTCTAGAGAATTGTTTTATAAAAAAGTCCTTTCCCCGTAAATAATAATAATAATAATAATTTATTTATTTAATAAACTATGATAAAAAAAGGAAAAACTTCAAAACCGTCCCATGTAGTTTCGTAGTTTCTCACTTTGCCCCCTGTGGTTTAAAATATATCAATTTGCTCCTAGTGGCTTTTTTTTTCTTTTTCTTATCAATTTCATAATTTTTTTTTTCTTAAATCAGTGATAAAGTTAAAATTAAAGAGTACTAAAGTGAATATTTGATAAATCTAGATAGTATCTGAAGTTTTTTGTATATAATTTAATGAAATATTAACAAAAAGCTACCGAAAAGATAAAAACGAAACCACATGGGAGTAATTTAATACATTTTAAAACATAGTGCGGTAAAGTGAGAAACTACGAAACCACACGGGGTTTTTTAAAGTTTTCCCTAAAAAAACAAACAAAACCCGAGAGGCCCTAGAGAGAGAGAGAGAGAGAGGGGGGGAGAGGGAGACAGAGAGAGTAAATTATAAGTGGGAAAAAACCCATGAACGCATCGCCCTCGCCCTCGCCCTCGCCCTCCTCGTCGCGCTTCCTCCTCTTCGTCTCCTTCTTCGTCGTCGTCTTCTTCCTCGCGCTCCCCGTGACCTCGATCTCGGCTCCAATGGCGGACGAGCACGCGAAGCTTCCCCCAGAGGAGGCGGAGGCGGAGGCGGAGGCGGAGGAGGCGAAGGTGCAGATCGTGTACGTGGATCGCCCCGAGGGCGCGGATCCAGAGGAGTTCCACATCCGCACCCTCGGCGCCGTCCTCGGCAGGTGAGAGAGAGAGAGAGGGAGAGGGATCGGACGGATCCGATTGCTTCTCCCTGATCTCTATACCGTTTCCCTCTTCAATATCTCCTCCTCATTCGATCTGAAGATGCGATTTTTCTTTTTTCTTTTTTTTGTTTTTCTGTTTTTTTTTTGGGGCCCATTTTGAGATAAACCCTAATTTCGTTCGCTAAATTTGATGTCGACTTTGCTAAATTAAACACCTCTGTGCGAGATAATTGTGGAGCTCTACTTTATCGACTCAAACTAAAGAAGCACAAAGAGGGGTTTATGTTCATTTGTTATTTTCTTTTTATTTTTTAAATATTAATATACTTATTTGATTTTGAGGTTCTCCTACACATTCGATTTGAAGATGCATTTTTTAAAACTTTTTTTTTGTTATTTGGGGAAAATTTCTGTGGATAATCATAGCTTGGTACTTATTTGAACTTGGTACTTGTTATTTATTTATTTTTTGTTATTTCTGTGGCCATTTTGAAGTAAACCCTAATTTCGTTCGTTTTAATTTAATAATAACTTGGTACTTATTTGATAAATTAAGATTTTTAAAAAAATTTGGTGTCAAATTTGTTACATTCAGCTCCTTTGTCTTTGTCCCGCTAAATTGTCAAATTCTACTTCATCAACTCAAAAATTAAGACCAAAAAAATGTAGCTTTGGATCAAATGGGCTACACTTGAGGGATTTTGTGCATTTATAATTCTCTCTCTTTTTTTGTTTTTAAATTAATTAATTTTGTGTGTGTGTGTGTGTGTGTTTTTTTTTTTAAAAAAATAAAACAGTGAGGAGGCTGCGAAGGAGGCTGTGATCTACCACTACATGCACGCGGCGAGCGGCTTCTCCGCGAAGCTCACTCTGAAGCAGGTCGAGGAATTGCAGAGTAAGTTTCAATCTTTTTTTTCTTTTCTTTTTTAGTTTTGTTTCTTATTTTTGTTGGATCTTATTAGGTTTTTTTGGTTTTGCATGAATAGGGTTGGATTTAATGCGTAAATTTCAATAGGTTTGGATTTAATGCGTAAATTTCTGAGTTAGTCGATAAATTGTTTGGTGTTGATGATGGTAACGTAATTTTAGGAAGTATTTGCCTGATAAAAAGGATAGTTTTTACTATTTAAAGCATTTTATATTTTACTGTTGTGTGATTGTATTTTTGTTTTGATATAAGAATCTATTGTTGAACAGAATAATAAAGTAAAAAAATTTTATAAGCCAGGGGATGGTAAAATATAATGTTTTACTATTCTATAATTTCGTACTTTACTATCTCATGGCTTGCGAAATATATCGTCTTGTTATCCTTAACGGCACATTCTTATGGTAAAACAAAAAAAACGACACATTCTTATGGTGAATAAAAAATAAATTGTCGGATGACAAAGTATAACTTTTTAAATCAAAGAATGGCAAACTAAAAGTACGGTAAATCAGATGAAGCCAGATTAGAGTTTATGCAGCAAAATATATTGGATTGGTGCCAGCAAATGGGACGTAAAATGTGAAATACTAAGCATTTTTCCTTTTTGTTTTTTCTTTATAGTCATTCAAATTCTTTTATTAGTTTTTGACTAAAGTAGAAATTTTAAATTTGAGCATACATATTTTGTTGTTGTTGCTTAATTGGTCGCTGCTTCTCACAGTAAAGAAACTAATTTTCTATTTGAAATACTTACTGGGTTTTTTTCACATGAATTATTCTTGCAAATTTGCGAAAAATGTGTAATACTTTCACGTAAAGTTTGTATTAGAATTTTTGTGTTATAAGTAGTTGCCTTAGAAAAAAGGATAGTTTTTACTATTTAACGCATTTTATAATTTACTCTTCGGTAACTTTTTTTTTGTTTTGTTATAAAAATCCATCGGTGAACACAAATAAAAAAATTGTATAAGCCACGGGATGGTAAAATATAATATTTTATTATTCTATAATTTCGCACTTTACTGTCTCGTGGCTTGTAAAATATGTTGTTTTGTTATCCTTAGCGGCACATTCTTATGAGAACACAAAAATACGACACATTCTTATGGTGAATAAAGGATAAACTGTAGGATAAGAGAGTGTAACTTTTTAAATCAGAGAATGACAAACTAAAAATGCGGTAAATCAAATAGGAGCCAAATTGGAGTTTATGCATGCAGTAAGATATATTGGATTGATGCTGGCAAATGGGGTCTGGAATGTGAAATACTAAGCATTTTTCTTTTCTTTTTTTCTTTTTGCTCATTAAAATTCTTTCATTAGCTTTTGACTCCCGTAATAAAGGGACAACTTTCGTATGATTTGCAAGTAAAAATTTCAAATTTGAGCTCCTGCTGTAACAGTGGTACGCAAAATTTACTTTGCTTCTCTCTACAGGACATACGCATTTTGTTGTTGTTTGCTTAATTGGTTGCTGTTTCTCACAGTAGAGAAACTAATCTTCTATTCGAATTGCTTACTAGTAGGCTTCTTTCGTATAAATTATTACCCTTGCAAATTTGCGAAAAGTGTGTAATACTCCTATGTAAAGTTTGTATTCGATGCGTGCCTTAAAATTTGCAATTTTGCACTTTCTAGGAAGGCATAGACAAATTCTACGATGTTGACAAATTCTATGTGTAATACTCTCATGTAAAGTTTGTATTCGGTGCATGCTTTAAAATTAGCACTTACTAGAAAGACAGACAAATTCTATGATGGTGACAAATTCTACATGTAATATTTTCATGTAAAGTTTGTATTCGCATGCGTGCTTTAAAATTTGCACTTACTAGAAAGGCAAACACAAATTTTACGATGTTGACAGATTCTATGTGTAATACTTCCATATAAAGTTTGTATTCGCATGTGTGCCTTAAAATTTGCACCAAATTAATTCTATGATGTATTTTTTGCTCTTTTAACCCCTCTTTTTTTTTTTTTTTTTTTTTTTTTTTCCGACCCTCCTCTATTGCCTCTCCGACACTTTACGATAGTAAAGAAGGTAACGCCACATCATATTCCTCTTATTTTTTTCACTCCTTTTTTTCTCTTCGACCTCCCTCAACCGCCTTCNTTTGTCCCTATTTTTTTTTTTTTTTTTTTTTGGGTGGGGTTTTTGGGGGGGTAATATTTGTGGTGGGTGGGTAATGCAGAGCAAGCAGGTGTTCTTCAGGTGGTGCCGAGCAGGACTTACCAGCTGCATGGGCCCAGCACCGCCACCCAGCGCATCAGCATCATCTGAACATCATCTGAACTAGCAAACAAACAAACAAACAAACAAACTACTACTACTACTACTACTACTACTACTAGTAGTAGTAACTCTTTTGTGTTGACTGTGGCTTAAGCTTATAAGTTGTTTGTACTGCTTAATTATGCGTTTTGTAATATATATATATATATAAAATAATAATAATAATAATGTTGTAACTGGTTCTACTACTATATCAAGGTATTTTGTGATTGGTGTCTTTTAAATTATTTCCAGCTTGGAGAGGATTTTATTTTATTAATTTGTGGATTCCTGTGTGTTTGTCTTTACATCATTTTCTCCTTGTGTCATCTTTTGCATTGAGCAGAAAATTTTAAATTTTAAATTTTAAAATTTTAAAATTAAAATCAGCTTATATTTTAAATTAAAATATTTAAATTAATTTTAATATAAAATTTAGTAAAAAAAAATATTATTATTTGCAGCCGGTAAAATTTATTTTGACCAATAGCTTTCTTTCTAAAATAACTTATATATATAAAAAAAAATCACATGCATTTCTTGAAATAATTTTAATCAAATGCTCTATAATTTTCGATCGAAATTAATTTTCTCAATTAAAAAATAATTCTGCAAGAATTAGTTTCTTTTTCAAGATTTAGATCAAAAATCAGGCCTCAACGCAAAGAGACGATCGAAGCCACTTTAATTAAACCGAACTTGGAACTTGTATTATAATGAATTTGAGTCGTACAACTGAACTGAACCGGATTTCTTCTTTACAAGGAAATTAAAGAGAGTGAAGAGAGATCAGGAGCCGATCGAGAGTATATATATATGTATACACACAGTAAGTATAAGTATAAGATGACTACGTACTGTATACGTACAAATATACATATATATAGAGAGAGAGAGAGAGAGAGAGACTCGACAAGACTAGACTACACTAGTTCTCAAGCTTGCGCGGGCGCACGGTGGCGCCGCCGCAAAGATCGAACAGGATGCGGTCTCTGGTGACGGCGTCGGGCAGATCGTCGAAATGCAGGTAGAAGCGATCCTGTCCCGATCGGCGGCCCAGCGCGGCGAGGCGGTCGGCCACCCTGTTGCCCTCCCGGTAGGTGTGCTGGATGATGATCTCGCGGAAGCGGCAGCGGAGGGCGAGGCAGTCCTGCACGAGCCGTTTCGTCCCCCGGGGCGCGGCGTTCGCGTTCTTGATACGCCCGCCGAGGAGGTCGACGGCCGAGGACGAGTCGCTCTCGAGCAATACGCGCGGGAAGCCGGCCTCGATCGCCCTCGTCAGCGCCGCTCGGATGGCCCAGAGCTCGGAGTAGAGGGGGTTGACGCCCGGGCAGCTCGAAGCACCGGCGAAGACGAAGAGGCCCTCGGAGTCTCTGGCCACGAACCCGGCGCCGCCGCTGGAGCCTCTGCCGACGAAGGAGCCGTCGGTGTTGAGTTTAACCCAGCCGTCGGGGGGCGGGCGCCAGGAGACGACGAGCTCAAAACCCGGCGGCGGCGGGCTCGCTGCTCCTCCGTCTTCTTGGAGGTCGGCGGGGGGCGGCTGCCGAGGAGGCGGGCCGAGGATGCCGAGGCCGGAATGGGGTGACCGGAACTGCGGAGGAGGAGGCCGGCAGCCGAGGAGGACGCCGTAGAAAACTGATCCGCTGCAGCAGCGAGGCGCGGGGACGGGGAGCGGAAGAGGAAGCGGACTGTGGCACAGGAGCAGCTCCATTGCTGATCGAGTGAGATCGAGTGAGAGGTGAGAGTGGTATGTGCGATCTCCTTTATATATATATATATAGCTAAAAAATAATTTATACTAAACCGAGTAGAATTAGGATTTAACGGTAAAAAAAAAAATGATGTCTTATACTCCTAATCCTAATTCTACTCGGTTTAGTATAAATTATTTTTTAGCTATATATATATATATAAAGGAGATCGCACATACCACTCTCACCTCTCACTCGATCTCACTCGATCAGCAATGGAGCTGCTCCTGTGCCACAGTCCGCTTCCTCTTCCGCTCCCCGTCCCCGCGCCTCGCTGCTGCAGCGGATCAGTTTTCTACGGCGTCCTCCTCGGCTGCCGGCCTCCTCCTCCGCAGTTCCGGTCACCCCATTCCGGCCTCGGCATCCTCGGCCCGCCTCCTCGGCAGCCGCCCCCCGCCGACCTCCAAGAAGACGGAGGAGCAGCGAGCCCGCCGCCGCCGGGTTTTGAGCTCGTCGTCTCCTGGCGCCCGCCCCCCGACGGCTGGGTTAAACTCAACACCGACGGCTCCTTCGTCGGCAGAGGCTCCAGCGGCGGCGCCGGGTTCGTGGCCAGAGACTCCGAGGGCCTCTTCGTCTTCGCCGGTGCTTCGAGCTGCCCGGGCGTCAACCCCCTCTACTCCGAGCTCTGGGCCATCCGAGCGGCGCTGACGAGGGCGATCGAGGCCGGCTTCCCGCGCGTATTGCTCGAGAGCGANTTGATATATCTCTGAGCTTTCATTTATTTTGATTTAAGTTGTTTAAATTAATCAAAATTAAAATTTTGCTGAAAAAGAAATTCCGTACGTCAAATTCGCAGTTCAACTATTGTATTGTTACCGTTCGCGATTAATAGCTAATAACTAAGGAGTATGAAATACATAATAAATTTTTATAATTTTAAATTTACTGTACTAAATCTTTCTGTGGTTTTAAATATCTATATATTCTAACTTTGAAAATTTATCTATTGTTAGGAATATATTAATAACATTTTTATGATATATTAATAATCTAATAAATACTTTTATTACTTGAGGAAATTTGAAGATTGTAGAGAAACTGAAATTAAGAAAAGGACTTTTCAATTCTCAGTTTGTACTTTTCACAAAAAAATATAAAAAAATAAATATATTTTCATTTTTAATTTCAATTTACTTTCAGTTTTTGTAGAGCCAATAAAACATTATAAATTTCATACTCCTTTAAATCCCCTGTTATATTGTATTTTTATATTATCGATACATCAACAAATTTATGTAATATATTGTCGTATGTGTGAATTAATTAAAAATCTCTATATTATAAATACGTATCAACAATATTTAAAGACAAACGTCAAAAATTTTCTGTAGAGTTTTAAATTTTTTCTTTTGGTTGACGAAGAAAGAGGTTTGGGCTTTTTTTACAAATGGCCTCCTGAAAAATTTTATTTTAAAAATAGTCCCGATAAATTTATAATTGTAAAAATGACTTTATCCCTGCCACGCGGCGTCACGCAAGCGCCATATAGGCGAGCTTGGCGCCTGCATCGCAAGTTGAATATAGTGAACCATTCACCGTATCCAAATACAGTAAATGGTTCACCGTATTTCTTTTAGTTATTCGTGCCGCTTGATATAAACCCTAAATATATTGTACACCATTTTTTTCGGGACAATTCAAAAACGGTGAATGATTTACCGTGTTCAACTTGCTAGATCCGTCGTTCAGCCCGCCCGCGTGGCGCTTATATGACGCCTGCGTGGCAAGAATAGGACTATATTTTTAATTATAAATTTATCAGGACTATTTTTAAAATAAAAATTTTTTAAAAGACCAATCGCAAAAAAAGCCAGAGAGGTTTATATATCTATGCTCTATGCATACTTTTTTGACCACAGAAATAGGTTTATACGCCTAACCGGAACTATATTAGAAAAAAAATGTAGTTAGATTTTTTTTATTATTTTAAATCCTTATAAAGTTATTGTAATATCATGGGAAATAGACTATTAAAGTAAATGAGCTAGAATTTCGAGTAAAAATTACTTTATTTCATTCTCTGTTCGTATAATTGTGGAGCAGAATATTTTTTTAATTTTGTTATTTGTTTAGAAAAAAATTATATGACATAAAAATAAAAAATATAAGATATAAATTAATATTTGTAGTATACATATCATATTATATACTATAGCTTATTAACATTTATTAACTATAGCTGATTAATATTTATATCATGTGTCCACGAGTGTCCTGTATTCTCTTGATTTTTAATTTAGGAGCTAGGCTATATGCTTTCTAAAGATCCGTGTTTTCAAATTATTTTCGACGATGGGATATCTAATGCGGCGATCGATCGGCTTTGTTAGATATGATCTACTATATTAGAATTATTTAGAAACAAAATTTCATAATTTTTCAACTTTATTTGTCTAATAATCGAATAATCTAACAATGAACGGCCGAAAATAAAAATTTGAAAAAAAAATTGATAAAATAGTTAAATTGCATATTGAAAGAAACGATCTTGCTCTCGATGGTAAATAAAATTGTTTATTAAAATTTTACCTAATTTGCATTGTTTTATACTGTTGAGTTTATAAACGTGTCACATCAGTCATTAAAATAGTCATTTTTTAGATCCTTTGATTACTTGGCAAATAATGTAGAAAAATTATAAAATTTGATTTTTAGTTAGTTTCAATAGCATATATTATGTCTAACAGAGCTGATTGTCGAATTGGATGTCTCGTTATAAAAAATAACTCAAAAGCACGGAGGACCCTTGTTTTCGAAAGCATGATAGTCATACTCTTTAATGAAGGCGAAATGGAAAAACCAGTTTGGTACTAAAAATTTTCATACTATCCTATTCTTTTATTTTTTATTTTTTAATGGGAAACTCGGATGTCTTTTAAGGATTTTTGCTGGGTTATAGTTAACAAAAGATAGCTAGTGTATTAAAATTTTGATCATTGGGCATTGGAGGCCCGTTGAGAAATTTTCAAAATTTTCAAAAATAATGAGAGTTTTGAGAATTCTTAAAAATATCAAAAAAAAAAAAAAGTGGGCTCTTAGAGAATTTTAAAAGTTGCATAAAAAAAGCTAGTGAGGACGGTGCGAACAAATTCGAGGGGAGAGAAAGAGGTGGCCAAAAGAGAAAGGAAAATTAAGGTTGAATTATAAAAAAAAAAAAGGAAAAAAAAATATTCTGAGGCATTTTATCCCGTCTCAAACCCCCTCTTGCCTAGAAAATTGTATTAAATTTACTCTTATATATATATATATATATATATATATATAGTAGAGCTACTATACTCTTGTGAGTATAGAGCTTTTTATACTCACAAGTTATTTTTTATGATGGAGAGATTCTAAGTGAGAGATTCTAAGTCTATGATTCATACCGTTAAATATGATCTCTAGAGTATTTAAAATTTTTAGAAAATAAATTTTGTAAGTTTTTGAAATTATAAAAAAATNTTGTTTTCGATGGTAAATAAACGTCAAGATAAGTTAAATATGTCAAAAATTATTACATTTGATTTATGAAATACAAAGCTTTAAATTACTCTAAATATATTTAAAATATGGAATAAGTAAATTCGAAGCTTATATTTGAAAATAATTATGATAAAATCCGACATCATAATATATTATAATATTATATATAATATATATATATAATATATATCATATATATATTATACAAGAAAGGAGAGAGGAGAATAGAAGAAGAAGTCTTGGTACAAATCTACTTGTTAGCACCAACACTTGTGTTACCAAGTTTTCTGCTTCAATTACTACTTTTGACTATTTTCACCCGTAACAACTCGAAACTCCAACTCAACTATTCAAACCAACACCCACTGCAATCCTTAGAGGATATTAACATCCTAATACGCATATCGATCATCAAGACCAAAAAACTTAATAGGCACCAATGACTTGGTGGCTATTTAATAGTATTCTAACCATATATATATATAAATTATATATATACGATCGTTCCCACACCACCACCCCCTCCCAACCGTCTCCTCTCGTACTTTCAAAGAGTACGGAGCTTCCGTGCTTGTAACCTTCGATTTAATGATAGGAAACTTCGATCGACGATCGGCCTCCGTTAGGTATGATCACCCTAATAGAATTATCTAGAAACCAAATTAATATTTGACATCATTTACTAATCATCAAAAGCCTAAAAAAGACATTTATAACGGTCGAATTGTCACATTTTTAATTCAACCGTGTAGCAAGTATCCAAATTAATGAAAATAATAAAAATTCTAACTTAACATAGTTATCAAGATTAAACTACTTCCATTTAAAACTTCTGAACTCCTTATCATCCACACCACCTCGTTTTTATGAGATTTCATTTACAGCCGGTTCATTTTGAGCAACTTCGTTCACTAACAAACAAATTCAAAAAATTATCAAAATTGGTTCTATATATTCTACATAGCCGTAGATCATAATGGAACCGATGCGCCCGAATCGATGTCCCATCATCGAAAACAACTACAAGCACGGGCCTCCCGTACTTTCGAAAGCATAGAAACCAGCTCTATATATATATATACTATATATATAATTGGCTAGAAATTCTCATAAAACACAAGAGGTTGGTCTTTTTGATTTTTAACCCTTGATGGAGAATTTAAGTTTTTAAGCCTTGATGGATAGATTGAGTTTAGATGAGGTCGATAACCCCCCCAATGTGTGGTCATGTGAAATATTGTTTGATCAAAGGGTATTAGTATTCTACTGATAAATCCAATGGCTAAAAACAATAGAGGCCACCAAGGGATTATATTCTAAAGTATTCTAGCTCAATTATATATATATATATATATATATTAATATATATTATATATATATGACGTCGTTACATATACTTTCGAAAGTACCTGAACTCCGTGCTTGTAAGTTTGTTTCATGATAAAGAATCGATTATTGATTCGCTACCTTAGTTAATCATCCTATTGGAACTAATCTTAGAACCAATTTATTAATTTTTTGCATTCAATTCTTACTAACGATTAAAAGGTCCAAAATGACTATTTTATACCGACCGGACTTCGAATGTTTTTTACGTTCAAACGGATCGATTCGTCAATTTGAACTCTAATCATCGAAAACATTGTATCAAAACGCTCTTAACATACCGATAGTATTCTAGCTCAACTTTAATATATATATATATAAATATATATATACTATATATATATATTTATACTACTATATAAAATACAACATACTGCTAAAAGAATAATTTATTATCATTTGATTTTTTTAAAATAATTTTTTAATGATTTTTCAATTTTATAATATAAAAAAAGTGTTTTTATTTTTTAATTTTTTTATCAGAAATAAAACTGCAAAAAAGAATAATTCTCTTAAAAAAAAAACTTATTTTTTGAAAAATAATATTTCATGTCTTTCAAAAAAACCAAATAGCTCCTAATAAAATAAAAAAATAAAATAATAATATATAAATAACACATTTCAACACATTGACATACTACCAAATTTACTAATTTAACTATTGCGTTAAAGAGCAATCCACATAGAAGGAAGTCAACTAAAACACAGCTAAAAGCAGATGCAGATAATAATCCAACACATTTATTTGTCAAAATTTTCATTAATCTTTATCTTTATGAGGATTAAGGCTATAGGCTATAAGAATAAAGGACTATACTGATATATATATATATATATATATATATATATATATGCCGTTCATAAGAATATCTATTTGCCGGCATATAATAGTATGAATTTTTTTAAAAATTTAGCATTAATATATTTTAATTGATTATTATATATCTTTATCAAATATTTTATACTTTATTGATGTAACTACTTTTTGAACCAATCTGTATGATAAGCACGTGATTTATATCGTGTTAATATTTTGTTCGCGCAATAAGCGCGATTCGATCTTTCTCTTTTCTTTTTTTAAAACATGCTCTTGACTAAGCACAAGACCTCACTAGGGCACATCAAAAAAGGCTCTTTCATACCATACTAAATTTGTCGATCGAAATCGCATTACTTCAAATGACAAAGTATTAACCAAAAATGCTAAACAATAAAGAAGCGATTATAGCCGAACAAAATTGCACCAAAGTTTTGGAGATGTTTAAAAATAGACCTTCATAATACACAAGATTACAACAAATTTGATGATGTTTCTGACGGGAAAACGGAGTTATTGAATGATACATCAAGCAGGTTTTCCTAACAAAAACCTGCAACTAACAATGGTACACAACTTTTAAGGAAAAGCACTTATCTGCTTATTGTTCTCGGATAAATCAAATTGATCTTCCATTTTCCTTTTCCGCATCCTAACTAGAGAAATCCTGACATCAAGTATACAAATCATTAAACAGCAACAGCGGGCTTTAGTAGATTAATGACTTCCTTTATCTTCTCCGTAGCTGCTTGAAGTGTAGATAGGGACGCGGCGTAGGAAATACGAATGCACTTATCATCCCCAAATGCGTCTCCCGGAACAAGCGCGACCTGTCAACACAAGAAATAGTAATGAACTAATGCCTCTTTTGTCCTGGCTTCTAAAACAGCTTCTCTATGTCAAGAACAAGCAGCCACATATTTGGCCGCCAAAAAGTTTGATGCTTTCACCGAGAAGCTAGAATGGCCTATTGTGCCCCAAAAATCAAAATCTCTGGTTAGAGCTGCTGATTTGTTAAGAAGCTGTACTCGATGAGTATAGCACTTCTGGAGGAGGTTCAACCAGGCCAGACAGGCCCATGCCCAATAGGAGAATTTTGCGATTCGTGGATTAGATTGCAAGGTAAATTTGTGTCTTAAATCCTTCTTACCTGTGCTTTGTCCAAGAGGAAACGACAAAGGGATTCCGAGTCCTTAATAATGCCAAACCCTTCAACTTCAGATCCGTAAAAGGAGCTAAAATCCACAAACAAATAAAAGGCACCCTGCAATCGGATAGCAATTAGGTTATCAACTTTATGAAGGCCAAAGATTTTTTGGGTTAATAACAAATTTAGTTCCTAGAGTTTGATCCAGGATCAGATTTCACATTCGATTTGGTCCTCAAAGGTTCAATTGCAACAATTTAGTCCCTGAAGTTTAACCCTGATTTTCACTTTCATTCTCAGAGTCTCAACTTCGTCCCTAAAATTTTGACCTAGATTTCAATTTTCTAGAAGGACTTAATCTAACATACAATTGTTACGTTACAATTGAAACTTTGAGAACACAATTGAAATCTGGCTCGAACTTCAAAAATCAAATTTGCAATTAAACCCAAGATTTGATTAACTAATGATATGAATAATGTTACAATAGATTACCTGGGGCTCTGATATTTTCACACCAGGAATTTCCTTAAAACTTTTAACCAAGAAATCTCGGCGCTCCTGGAACGCTTTCACCATGGTTGAAACTGCTTCACCCCCGGCATAACCTAAATTTAAGGCCGCCAGTCCGGCGTTCTGAGAAATGCTACTAGCTCCTGAAGTGGACTGCAAGAAAGAAATAAAGTTCTGGCAATCAACTAGAAGTGCAGAGAAGCCAAAGCAATGGGGGGAAAAAAAATCACTTTACGATCACCAAAGTCTTCAACAGATATTAAGCTTTTATTGGAAAAATATTTTATATACGTACCTGGCTTTGGATCTTCCCACAAGCTGCTACAAAGTGCTTAGGGCATGCAAGGTATCCGAGTCGCCAACCAGTCATCGCAAAAGCCTGTGAACATAAAAGCATAGATGTTTTCAGCATGTACAGAACCCAAAATCACGATCTCAGCTCTATTCAATCAAATTGTAGAGTTTGATTTGATTTAGTAATTCGGAATGTCAAATTGCAACTAAGAGGGAAAGGTATGTCAAAGTTCAACCAAATACCAATAAAATTATCGATCTATCACTTTCCACTTACAATGGATCAATTCACTGAAGCGTTTTTTTTTTTTTACCTGGCATAAAATATATTTTACATGAAATTACCTTAGAAAATCCATTTACAGTCAAAGTTCTTTCCCACATTCCGGGGAGTGAGGCAAAGCTTGTATGTTTTGCTGGTGGATAAATAATATGCTCGTAAATCTCATCAGATAACACCTAAAAAGCAAATAGCTATATGTTAGACAGGAAACAAATATCTAAAATATTCTGTTTATTCTGGTGAACAATGATTTTATAATTCATCTTTGAAAAACTTACAAGAAGCCTCGGATGCTCCCTAACTATATCAGCTATCTCTTCGAGCAACTCCTTAGGATAAACAGACCCGGTGGGATTGGATGGTGAACAAATGATCAGCAGCCTTGATCTCTCATTAATTTTCGAAGCAAGGAACTCTGGTTTTAAAAGGAAATTATCCGATATATCTGTTGGAAGAATAACTGGCGTTGCATCAGCCAACCTAGCCATCTCAGGATAGCTGACCCAATACGGTGCAGGAATTAGAACCTAGAAAGAAAAGCCACAAATATTTCATCTAAGTTAAAATGGAAGAGAGCCCTCTAATTGATAAAGCAGGAAAGTTCTTAAATGGCATGTTACAGAAATGGTTTCTTATGCTTTTAGAGGAATTGGTTGCTTCACATGGTGTCAAAATAGATGATCTTGTGTTAAAAACCCACTAGTCCCATCTACCATTTACTTCAAGTAAACTTCTATCCATGCCTTCGACTTATAAAAGTCTCGAGGCCAGAGGTTAACATAACGAAATCCTTATATGTTGTTATTTTGCAGAGGAGGAGCTTCACCTCGTCACCAGGTGAACAAACCGCGAGCACGGCTTGCATGATACACTGTTTAGCTCCATTACTGACCAGAATCTGATCTGGAGTATGCGACAACCCATTCTCCTCTGCCATTACAAAAGAAGAGAATTTTCCATTAATGTATCCACAATTACACACACACACACACACACACACACACACAAAAGAAGAAACCTGTCATCTAATACCAAAATAATAACAAATTGAATTACCGAAAAGCTTATGACAAATAGCTTTCCTCAGCTCCAACGTGCCGGCATTGGGAGTGTACCTCGTGTGACCTTGCCGAATAGCATTAATACCAGCCTGAGACAAATCCAAAGATCAAAACTTGATGAATTACGACAAAAAACAAACCAAAGAAAAGGGCTTTTACTACCAAACAAACCGCTTAAACTACAAGTTCTTGTATAAACCTACTACAGTGGATACTTACGTCTACGCGCTCTAATTAACAGTTAATAGCAAAATAAACACCTTAATTCCAATATTTACTTATAAGAGTTGTAATGATAAAAATGTCCAACCTTTACTAAGAGTCTAGCATTAATAGAGTCGGGGAAAAAAGAGAAAAAAGAAAAACTCAACTGTTAGGTGCCCTGTAAACATTGTTTAAGGATTCTACAATGGTCATTTTGGAGGTTTCAATGAAGCTGTTCATGTTTCTACCAAAAAAGGAAAAAAGTTAAGCAACTGGGCATAAAATCATATATTGGTTTATTTCTAAAGTTACAGGCACAAACACAAATATAAAGCCATATCCATGCAAACATCTACATATAGATGGGCATACATACATATATATATNATCCCATTTTTCCCTCAATTACGATCGAAACCACGCACAAGTGGGCGAGATCCACCACCTCGGCAATGGCGGCGGGGGTGTCGAAATCGGGCTCTCCGGCGGCGAGCCGGATGACGGGGACCCCGGCCTGGACGAGCGCCGTGGCCTGGTCGGTGATCGCCATCGTCTTCGAGGGCTTGAGCGAGCTCACCCGCGGACTGATCGACACATCCAGATCCGCACCCACGGCCGCCATTGGTGGATCCGGCGGCGTAGACTCCGATCTCGCCCTCAACACGATCTTTCTAGGGTTCCCACTCGTACCCCACGATCTACGACATCCTGCAACAATTAGAGGCTAAAGCGACGCGGAGGAGAGAGGGGAAGAAGCGATTTTTACCTGGGGAAGGAGATGGATTTGGGGGGGAGGGGATTGGAGAGTGTGGAGTGGAGTGGGGACGAGGGTTTAGAGGAGGAGGAGGAGGGGAGGAGGAGAGAGAGAGGGGTCGCCATTAGTGGAGGGGTTTCGAGGTTTTTGGTGGTGTTGGTGAGGGAGAGTGGAGGGGGAGGAACAATTGCGCACTAGTGCACTTGCAATATATTTGGGTGAAAAATGTAAACGAGACCCCTCAACTATAGCTTCTTCTGAACAAGAGCCCTCCAATTATTATTACAAATTTTTTGTAAAAATATATAGAACTTATCTACACCATGAACAATATTAAATTTACTATCTAATATTTCAAAATTTTAATTTTTACTATTTAATATTTTAATCAATAGTACTTTAAATTTTAAATTAACCTTTTAGCCAACTGATGTATCTTGAGAAAATTATAAATAACTGAAATATTTCTTTAAATTCTAAAATAATATCTTGCAAAAATACCTCTCCATTAGATTTTTATCAGTAATTTTGTAAAAATTCTACTTTTCGTGGTCGTTTCAAATAATCATGCTACAAGAAAAAAAAAAAAAAAAAACCGTGTGCTAAATTACAGCCTATTTTGAATTATAATTCTATAACAATCTCAATAAATCACATCATATTTTTTTATTATTTATTATTTTTTTAACTAAAAATCTAAAGAGGTTAGTAAATGGCTAGATGCTCAACACTCTTGATAAGGAGTTAAATATGCAAATTAATATTAGGATAAGCATGATTTCTCAAAAAAAAAATATAGGATAAGCATGTAGTGTAAAAAAAAGAGAAAAAAAAAAAAAAAAGAAGAGAAAGAGATAGAATTTAATTGATAGATAATAATATATTAATGAAAGAATATTTTATAAATTTAAAAGAATATATAGATTATTTAAAATTTTAAAAAATATATTAGTTATTTATATTATTTTAAGAAGATATATTAGTATTTATTTTTTATTTTGGCAGTCCTTTAACTTCTATTTTTAAAAAATAAAATAACTTTATATTTAATTAAGAGAAATATTTTATTATAATTTTTATTGCTGTATTATTTATTAGCATATAATTAATTATATCTTTTACTCGCTATAAAATATTTTAGGATTAATTTCATACATATCTCTACAAAAATAATGAATTGCAAATATATTCCTACAAAGATAAATTTTCATATATTGTCCCTATAAAAATTTTAATATTTTCAAATATATTCATCTGGTTTGTTACCGTTAAAGTACTGTTTATTTTATAAGTAAAATGACCTTTTAGCATCACAAATATGTCCCTCTAAAAGTCTCAACTGTTAATTGAACATGGATAAAAAGGTCAATTCATCTTATTAACTAAGTAGGATTAAGTATTTTATCTATAATTAACTAATTTTTTCTAATGGATCTTAATGACAGAGATATATTTGAAAATATTTGAATTTTTGTTGGGACAACATATAAAGAAACTTTATAAGGATAAATTTGTAATTTACTATGTTTGCAGGGACCTATATGAAATTAACCCAATAATTTAAATTATTTAATTTAATCACTATAGCCAAAAAAAAATTGAGAAGCGTGTTTCACAATAGTATATAGTTGAGGGGGATCTCCGTACATTTTCACCGAACTTTTCTCCTCCAAAAAGCTTTCGATCCCGATCTCTCTCTCTCTCTCTCTCTCTCTCTCTCTCTACCGATCTCGCCATGGACGATCTTAAGGCGGCGTTGAAGGATCACGCGGATCTCGTCGCCGGGCTCTTCGAGAACCTCTCCGCGGAGCTCCGCAGCGGATTCGGCCCCGCGGTCGACAACTTCGTGGGGTTCTTCCACGCGATTGATTGGAAGGTCGCTCCTCTTTAACCCCAAACCCTAATCTGTTTGATGATCAAAACCCTAGTAAATCCTCTTTCTTTTGATGTTCTCTTGAGTTGTTACTAGCAAGAGAGATCCAACTTTGAGTAGCTTTCTGATTAGTTGCTATAGTTTGAGTTTTATCAGCCAAAAAGATCGAAATGTGTAGCTTTTTGGTTAGTTGGTGTAGCTAGATCTGTAAGTGTTCTTTTGAGTTTTATCAGCAAAAAAGATCCAAATTTGAGTAGCTTTTTTATTAGTTGCTGTAGTTTGATCTTTTGAGTTTTATCAGCAAAAAAGATCGAAATTTGTGTAGCTTTTTAATCAGTTGGTATAGTTTGATCTGTGGGTGTTCTTTTGAGTTTTATCAGCAAAAAAAGGTCAAATTTTGTGTAGCTTTTTGATTAGTTGCTATAGTTTGATCTGTGGGAGAAATTAAATTGTTGATGAAAATGTAAGGAGAATCTCTAGAACCCCAAAAGTTTTCTTTCACATCTCCTCAATCTTAAATGCTTTATTTTAATTTATTCTCATCAAATAAAAGGCGGGGATTTCGTGAAATTTAACTGCGATTTCAATAAAGTTGATGGCTTTATCCGAATTTTTGCTGATCACAATGTTGGTTCTATAAATGGTTAACATCCGATAGCTAATAAACTCATTATTTTTGATGAAACACCAATTCAAATTATTGATTAAAGTAATTCAAATTAACATACTTTGAAGAATAGAGGGTTTCAGTACCTGAGGTGATCTCCATGCAATTTCACCTAAATTTTTCCCTAGAAAGTTGGTAATTAGAGCTTTATACTTCTCAGAATGATCGTTTTTATGTCGATTTTCGCTGCTGGACAGGTTTTTACACCTAATCTTGTTGTTTTATCTCTGATCTCTATGGTAAAGTGGTAAATTTAGGGAATGTAGCTAATTAACAAGTAAAGATAATAACGTGGAATGTGGCATGGAGAATTGTGTCAAGATAAGAGAAATTGCATGAACAATATCTGTGATGAAACCCCAATATGTTTGAAACTCTAGGATTTGTATGTCCAACCATACATTTCACCTTTCCACAGAAGAAAAGGGCTTATACATGAATTAATCCGTATTGTTGGACTTCCCCTCCGTTCCTTAAGCCTCAGGATTTAAGTCTCGAAAGAGGTTCACTACTAGTAGGTACACTAGGGACTTGGTGCTAAAATTTAGTAGATATGATGTGATGGATAGGTGTTGGTCTACATAGGTTCTTGTGAACAACTCTGGAAGTAATTAACTATGAGTTACTTTTGTGATTGACATTCTCAAGTAATGATAGTTGATGAATGACAAAGAGGCAAAGTCTAGTTCTTTCTTATGCAAGGAACATTCTGATCTATTAGAGTAGCATGACCCTTTTGTTTTGTCGATGATTTATAAACATGACAGAGGGTTGCTTTGGTAGGCTCCCCATGCAGAGCCCAAAACAGCATTTAGTTATGGAAAGGTATTTTAAGATTGTAAGCTTATTTTTGGCAAGTATCTAAATTCTTCAAGCGTGTATCCGTTCTTGTATCAGATACTACTTGCAGTCACATCCATGTATGTTGAATACTTCTTATCTCTCTGATATATGTAATGAATAAAGCTGGAAATTTGTTGCAATACTTTTGAGATATTCAGTATAGTCTGTCGATTTTTGGTGGAGAGAGGGTGCAATAAGGGTAGCCACTGATGATGATTTGCCTCGTGAAGATAAGTAAAATAGTGGATTATTGCTATCTTTGATACGATTGGGCCAAGAATTTTCTTTCAGGCGTGATAATCCATCTTAGATGCTATTTTGTGCGTTATGTTTTTGTATATATGACATGAGGCCCATATTTGGATTTCATGTTGGAGAGAAAACTTTTACAATATGCAACTTATAACAAGAAAGCCATGAAAGATAAGGTCTATTAGATCATCGGACCATTTGTTACATGTCTGTAAGTAGAGCTTGTGAGTCATGGATTTCATTTGATATCATGTAGCTCTGGACTGTGTTCAAGTTTTTTATTATTTTCAATGAAGCTGATACTGTTTGTCTTTCGTAATGCCTTTTACTCTTGTTTTCATAATAGAAAGTCTATTATTCTTCAAGTCTGTGAATTTACTTTTCAATGAACACTCCCTATCATTTGACATCTTCACTTTTGCATGTGTAGGAGCCTTGGTTAATCGGCCTATTAGCCTTCCATGTGCTTTTGCTACTGGCAACTATCATCACGAGGAAGCATGTGAACTTCCAGCTCTTCTTGTCGATTCTAGCATGTAAGTTCGTTTTCTCCTTTCACACCGACTACAGCGCTGAATTTATTAGTTTAGTTTAAGCACATTTTTTCATAGTCCTTTATTTCTTGTTTTCAGTATCATACTGTATACTTTTAGCACCTCATCCTGTTATTACTTGATGCTCAATTAAATATTGGTCAAGCAGTACAAGTTAAACCGAACAGGTTATCAGTGCATGATCAGTTTGGTGGAATCGGAAGCTGTTCTTTCAAAGCACTTTTCAGTGGGTTAAATCCATTCGAAACATTAAAATCAGAAAACATTTTGCCAATGACATTGTTTATGCCTTAGATACTTAAGAGCTAAGATGCTCATTGTTTGATTGTTTTTCGGTTGTATATATCCTCATAATTTATCAATACCGTAGCTTAATTGGGCCGTTATTTGATAGAAAAGACTCACCTAGTGAATTCGAAAAGGAATGGGATGTGATTGCTGCTTAAGATTAACGGTGCAAATTGTAGATGACCCTCCATAAAACCCTTTGGTCTTTCATGTGGGCAACATCTTAACCCTCATAATAATCTGGTTATGAGGGTCCATGACTGAACTTCATTACCTCCATCCATTAGTGCTAAATTATAGAATTATGTTTCTCTTAAGAGTGTTTAAGCGCTACTATGTTTCTAGTCTTCAACGGTAGACTGGCGCAAGACTAATAATACGAGGCTTTTCTGCGTTCATACCCCTTTAAATATACGAAATTGCTTAAGCACCCATGCAGAGTCCATATTTGTGCATTGTTATCTGAAAACCTTGGTTATTTGCGCCCATTTTGTATCTATGCGAAAACCATTTTGTATGGATATACTAATGCATGAGTGCGAATAATCAAAATTTTTCACGTGGTCGCTTGCTAGTACTAATTCTGTTGGGTTATTTGTGCAATTTTCTTTATTTGATAGGCGTACATTGCGGGTAAAAAAAAAAAAAAAAAAAACTAACAAATTTAATTAATTCTTTAACCAAACTCTTATGCAGTTTCCGGTGTCTATCTTGCTGAGAGGATTAATACTCTTCTGGGAGAGCACTGGAAGAGCTTCGCGAGCCAAAATTACTTCGACCCGCAAGGCCTTTTCATTTCAGTGCTCTGGTCCGGCCCGCTTCTTCTCATAGCCATACTTATTGTGGTCAGTAACAATGTACCTTTGCTCGATTCCAGATTTATTTGCAAGTTCTTTTCCCATTTTTCTCAAATTCTTTTCCTATTTTTCCCAGGTGAACACTCTCATCACACTCTGCGTACTCATCGTAAAATGGAAAAGAGCAGAACTCAGGCATCGCGCGCGGCTCGCTCGTGGCAAGCAGGATTGATATATATACTTGTGTGCTATACTTGCAATCCAAATTAAACTCATCAGCTGTGGGGTTTATTATCACTCATCTAGGAATTTTGATTCTAGGGCAAATTTTGATATGTTAGGTGGGTCTTTTATCTGTAAGTCCCAGGCAGCGGCGCAGGGGATAGGTAACTTCATATGAGATTTGGATTAACTTTATTCATTTCATGTTGCTTTTTGAGATTTTGAGATACTTTGTAAAATTATTCGTTTAGTTTTGATAGAAGATAGAATCCAATACATTAACTTTACTAAACAAGCGGAATTTTTTACCGGAAATTTTCGTGATTCTTGTCAGATTTGTTATCTGAAACATCTGCTGTGGGCAATTCTTTGAGTATTTTTTTTTGTTTGAGTACATAATTATGTTGGCACTTTGTAATATGAATGGTTTGATCCAACAATTTACCAACATATCAATCAATCCTAATTTAACTTCATCTTCCCTTTTTTTAATTATTATTTTTTTTTAAGATTGTCTTTAGCATCATGGGTTTTAATTGAAATACATTTCTGATGCCTCTGATTGTCACAATTGCTGATGATCATTTCCTTTTTTTGCCTTATGTGTCATTTGCTTCACCAGTATTGGAACCCCTAATTTAAATTTGAGGTCAAAATTTTAAAATTTAATCCCTTCAAAATGAAGCCAGTAAATAGAACTGAAATAAGTAGATTGAAAACAAACAAACCCAACTTTATTTCAGATGATTATTTGCATCACCCAATCGCATATATGAAAATGAAATGTGAACACAATAAATTGCAAGTAGATCAAATTCACACACTTGAGATTCCTATGCTTTTTTATATTCTATTGTACTTGTGATACAAATTTCTATGTAAGATCCATCTCAATCAATGAGCTTATTTGGCCTTTACATCACCTGAACCCTAATATCAAATAAGAATATTTCTCCAATAATAATAATATTATTCATGCATGTAATTACTTGAAATGCACTTATATCAATAACTTTGTCCCCTAACTAAACTGCAAAGAATCATAATTATGTTGAAAAAAGTAATAACCATGTGATCATCTGTAGATCAAGTACCCTAAATATTAAACTCTAATGAACTCAATCCACATAATAACAGTAGCTGTGGAATCCTCATGAAGAGAATTTATATCATAGTTTTGTTCCCCACAAGCATACATAATCCACCAAAAAAAAAAAAAAAAAAACTGAAACATATCATAAGATAAATAAGTAGAGGATATTATTGAGCTACGATAACAAAAATACACGACCAAAGAAAGAGTATCGATTAAACATGAACGAAAATCACATAACATACTCCCAAAACATGAATGCGGCGCTGCGCGCATTGCGACTTTTCATCATCATCACTAGCTTTCTCCATTTCGTTGAGTAAAACTGCACGAGCCCGACGGCAGAAAGGAGAAAGGGTTTTCTGCGACGTCAAATGCCGGCCGAGGAAAATCGTCGAGCACGCCAAAGTTACACGAATCGAAGTTCATCGGCGAAAAGTACCCGCGGCTATCGTCAACTCCTTTAATATCAATGCTATTGATATCGTCCGACGTGCTCGAAGGGAAGCCGTAGGAGCTCATATTTCCACCCAAACCGTTCACCGCTTCACCGCCACGCGATAGCTCGGGTGTGTTATTACTATTATTATTATTGGGCGTTTTGACATCGTCAATGGGGAGGTCAACGGGGAGGGCGGGAGTGTGGCCTTGAAACAGCGCGACGTGTCCGAACAGCTTATCCTTTCTCGAAAACGTCGTCCCGCACGAGCACAGCCACTTGTCACGCCCGCAGTGCTTCTCGTGGGTCTTGAGATCCGCGATGACCGAGAACTTCTTCGTGTTGCATCGGCTGCAAATGTAGCTCTTGTCGCAATGGCTCCTCTTGTAGTGGTTCTTCACGCACAGGATCGTCTTTAACGGTTGGAACTTCTTGTGCTCCTTGTTCCGCTTGCACCCGGCGAAGGGGCACGAGTACCGCCGGACGAGCGCGGGTTCCGAGGCGGGGCCCCTCGCAGGCTTGGCGAGGGCCGCGGGGGTCTTGTACTCATCCCCGTGGCCCCTCATATGCATTCTCAAGTTCGCGTCTCGCTTGAACCCCTTGCCGCAGATCGAGCAAAAGTGAGTGTGGGGCGCCAAGATCTCTTCCTTCTCGAGCTGAAGCACTTCGTAGGAGCCCGGCGGAAGGTTCTCCCCGTCCGCGGCACCGCCATCGTCGCTCTCTTTCAAATCGTGATCGTCGATCGGAATCCGCTCATCAGCCCCGCCAGCCCTGCCGGCATCCAAGCATTTGAGCATCAGCTCATCGCTGTCCTCGCCAGAAGCGCTCAAGCTCTTGATCAGCTCCTCGTACTCGGAACCCTTGTTCATTTCGGGGGTTACGACCTCATTCCTTTGCTGATTAGTGTTGAGGTTAGGATTCGAGCCAAAGGCGGCCGTGGGAGCACCGAGCATAGGATTAGTCGAGAGGAGCGAGTTCTTGATCGACGGGAGGAGAGTCCCCGCGGTCGAGATCAATTGAATTATGATGCAAGTTAGGTCCGCGGTCACGAGCTGTTGCTGGGCTGCGAGCTCGCCAGCGCGGTTCGAGAACTGGCCCTCCTGGCTAATGATCTGCCGGACGATGTCCTGCACTTGGTGGATCTTCTGCTCGAGGAAGGAGAGGTTGCTCAGCATCCCGCGTGGGTCCCAATCAAGAATCGGGGTGCTAACGGTCTGACTCGATTCGAGCGGATTCGTGATTTTCATTTTGTTATCGGGGTGGTAAGAAGGCAATGCCTGAGATTGCGTTTTCGGAGATTGCGCGAAGCCGTAAGCGAGATTCGCGGGATTGAAGTGGTTGCCCGGCATCAATGAGGAAGGTTTGGAAGAAGCTTCTGAAGTTCCTTTCAGCTTGTGATCCATTTTCTTATCCAATTTCTCTCTTCCGAGTTCGATTATTTCACAATAGTGTGTTGCCGAAATCCGAGAACCAATGGTTCTCAATCAAGATTTACTAAATAAAAACCTAAAGACAACAAAACAATTGTACAATTTACCATGATATGAAAAGCAAAAAAAAAAAGAATTCCAGTGCTGTAGCACGGGGTCGTACCAACACATATGCGCCAACACATAACGGTATGAAATATTTATTTTCTTTAGCAACAAAATATTCTAATTGCTTATTGTGTTTCTTTATCAATTCTTCTGGACCTTACTGAGTAAATACTTACTAATTAAAAGAAAAGAGAGTTTTGAGCTGCGTAATCGGCACGGGAACTGTATTGTGCCGATATCTTGTTGATACGATACGGCATGGTAGATACGACCCATGCCGATAGGCACTTATATCCTTGCGGAAAAAAAACATAACGTGAAAGAAAAAGAACAAAGGATGTAAATTTCATCTTAAAGAACTACTTTCTCTACATATTACCAACAAAAATAGAGAAACTGAGGCTCAATGCTCTCCTACATGATAACACTAAAACTCTTTGAATCATAAAGATCCTGAGAACCAGGGACCAAGAACAGCATGAAAGAAAAAGGATTATGGGTTTTATCTTTGAAGATCTTCAAAAGTGACACATACACTCAAAATATTTCCTTACAAGAGTAGTTATCACAACATTAAAGAATTACAAAAGTGCTTCTTTTGCTTTTGAGTAGTTTTCCGGCGGAAAAAGTATTTTTCGTCGGTTTGGTTCCTGTAAAAAAGTAGGTTTTACTGAACAGTTTTCTATGAATTTCCGAGGAACCAAACAAGCCCTAAGAAAGATATTCTCTGAGGTTTCAGCTAAAAAATTAGATGTAAAACTATTATAAGGAAACTAATAGATCTTAAACAACTACGCACAAAAAGGAGATTAAAATTACTGGAACATGTAGAAGAAGAAGAAGAAGAACACTGAAATAAGATAGGAATATATGCTAGATCACCCTCAAATTAAAGGCCATGATTTGAATTATCAACATTCAATTTAAAAGGAGAAGAGAGAAAAAAAGAAAAAAGAAATTTTTCATGGGTTGAAAGAGCTACTAGATCTTAAATTTTCTAGCTAAATTCAACTTTTTAAATCACCCAGAAGCAAAAGTAGGAAAATAAAGCAACAAAAAAAAAAAAATCTACTAAAAAAAAGAACAGTATTAATCATACAAAGAACAAGATGAACAAACAACACATGAAAAGGTGTCAAAAAAATAAATAAATAAATGTCAATCCTAAAAACTCCACCTTTTTGGCTAATTTATCCTTTAAAAAAAAAAAAAAACCCCATATTTTTCACAACCCAAATCTCACCCACACACATCACAGAACCAAAAACCCAAAAGAAAAAAAAAGAAAGAAGAACAAAAGGAACAAAACAAAGAGAAAACAACTTACAAAGATGGATCCAAGCCTCTTCGAGAGGAAATTGGACTCAAAGATTCCTCCTTTGATGGATTTATCATCAACCCAACTTGAACTTGATCTAAGATCCAAAAAAAATCTCTCCTTTGTGTTGCACCTCATATCCCCCATCCCCAAATTTGCTCCTTGTTTGACCTCTATAAAGCTTTTAATTGTTTACTAACCTCAAAAAAAAAACTTATTAATGCATTTATACCACTCCACTTCAATACACAGCCTTAAGCTGTTCTCACAGTGGTAGTATGAGACAAGGAAAAAAAAAGAAAAAAAAAAAGTGCTTGGACCCCCTCAAGTTATAGCTTATTCTGAAATGGGACCACTAATTATTTTAGTTTTCATTGAATCTGTGATTTTGTTAAGGATAAAATACAGAAAATTTTTTATATAAATATTTTGTTTTACGTTTGTTATTAATTTATAAAAATCTATATTTTACCTTCTTAAAATTTCGAGTTGATGCATTTAGGCCCTCTTCGTCAATGTTCTGTCACTATTCTATTTATTTTTATAATTATACCGAAAATATTCTTTAAAATGATAGAAATATATATATTAAATATTTATTTTTTCTTAAAAAATAAGTAAGGATAATTTGGTTATTTTATTTTCTCAACTAATGTTGTAACCCCTTGCAAATATTTTTGAAATTTTAAGAGGATAAAATATAGACTTTTAAAAATCAGGGAGAGAAAAATAAAATAAAAAGATAAAAAAAAAGTATTTACCGAGAAATTTTCCGAATTTTAGCCTTTTGTTAAATTTAATAGTCGGTGTATCTTTTAGCTTACAATTATGAAAAAAATAACTTATTTAAACTACATACCATTTTGCGTCGACTATTTAATCTTTTAAAATTTTATTTTTATCAATCGGTCTTTTAATTTGTTTGATTTTGGTCAATCAATAGCACATTAATTTTAAAATTTTGAATGTATATCATTTATCTTTACTGGTTTAGTTATCATCCTTAAGGCAATTCTCGTAATTAACTATAAGTTTTTGAAATAAACAATTGACTTAAATTTTGAAATATTGAATTTTCAACTCAAAATGATTCATAAATCAGATAAGTTGTTATCGATGAAGCATCTAATTTTAGTATAATTTCTAATTTAATAATTTCTTATATTTAGTGACTGGATTTTACATTTGAGCTAACAAAACATTGAACTTTTTTATGGTAACTAATTAATTTCAATATAGACCTTATGTTGATTTGAAAAAATAGTTTGAATCAAAATAAATAACACTTACAAGATAATCAAGTGGGGAAAGAAAAATACACTTTGGGAGACTAGTAGCAATGACAAACATAGAAAATAATATGGGTGTTTGGTCTAACTTTTGAAAAGTAATTTTGGACTCAGAAACGATTTTCAGCTCAGTAAAGTGTTTGACAACTTTATTTTCAAAATCTAATTCTAATTTCTAGAATCAGTTTTTTAATTTTCGAGATCCAAAATCAGAAACAGCTAAAACTTACTTCTTAAAATCTGATTCTGATTTCGGACTCAAAACTTAAATTTTTAATTTTATTTTTCAATTCAAAATTTAATTTTAAATTTTAAATTTTAAATTTAGACATTAAATTTTTACTTTTTAAATTTATTCTTAAATTAAAATATCAAATTGTAAATTTTGTACAAATATTAAATATTAAATTATTTTAAAATAAAAATTAGTAAAAATATTATTATATGCAAACATCATTTTTTTTTCATCAAACAGTTTTACAAAATCATTTCCAAAAAAATTACTTTTATTTAAACTCAGTCAACCACTCTACAGATTTTAACTAAAATTAATTCTACGAACGGAAATAAATTTTGCAGAAATCATGTTTCCAAAATCTATGCCAAATTGGGCCTAATGTTAAAATGACTATTTGCAAATAACACGTGGTTCAGGGATCTACGTACACTTTTACCCATGAGTGATGTCACATTCATTTTTCTATATTGTTTAGTAGAGGAAGAGTTTAAGATAGATTGTTCTAGCGGTATATAAAAATATGATGGTAAATTGTATGGACACCCCTCAACTATAGGGTAATTAAAACTATCTATTTGGAATTTCCTTAACTTTTTGCGTCACAAAATTAGAAGTTTTATCAAATTTCATTTGTAAGTTTATAAAATTTAATGATTTTTATTATATTTAGTGAATAAAATTGAAATAATTTATAATTAGAGGCTACTAGATTTATAAATTTCAATAAAATTAATCAAGCAAGCTAAAAGAATTCAATCCTAAAAAATTGAATATTTAGTCGAGAAAACCTTTTCAGAATGATCCATAGTTGAAATTATATATTATATATTTTTTTTATTGAGACTCCGTTAACCTTTCTTTTTAATAGAGCAATTTTTTTGCCAAATAAATTAAATAATTTAACAAACTAATTAATAATTTTATCAAATTTAATAGTTTAAACTAGATTAATAGCTGCTAAATAGCTAATTGAATTGTACAACTTAAAAAATTTGTAGCTTAATCAAGTATAAAAGCTCAATTTTTTTAAAAAAATAAAAAGATGTTGGATCTAAAAGAAATTAAGTTGAGAGGTCTATTTCAATAACGACTATNTGTTCAACTTAAAAATGCTACATAAGTGCTCGTGTGGTAAATAGAGATTTATTTATGCAAATATAAATTTATTAAGACTCGATTGTAAAAAAAATATTTTTAAGGGACTAAATACAAAAAAAACCCAGGGAAAATTACAAAAAGCCCAGGGGAAAGTTACATAAAAAAAAAGTTTTTTAGAGGGTCACCGCCACCACCCATTTTGATTAAAAAGTACGGAATTTCGTATGGACCATGTTTACCACGTCACCTGTAGACCACCACTGGTACTATTCATTCCACTAGTTTCCACCGTACATCTAAAAAAATAATCTTTAGACTAAATTTATTTATCTTTTTGCCGTTTCTATAGTCCTATCGCATTTCAAAATAAAATTAATAAAAAATAATTTTATAGTATATATATAATTTTTTTTATTTTTCTATCGTATACTTTTTTTCCTAAATATTACTAAATTATTTTTTATCCCAATCTGTATTTTCTCATCAGTAGCATTAAATAGGATTTTTATTGTCGTATTTGCGGATCGATTTTGATCCAATACTTGATATGAGATTCAGATTTAAAATTAGATTCTAACAAATTACGATTAAGTTCTCATCAACATAAGATTAAATTTCGTATAAGATTTGTAGTTAGTTAATTTATTCGGATTAAAAAAATAAAAGTGAGATAGATGATAGATAGTGCACCGCTGATGTGGCGGACATGGTTCATGCGATAACTTCTAGAAAAAAAAAATATAAGGAAAAAAAAATAGTGGGATTAGGAGATTGAGTGGACCATTTTTTCACTCTTTTTTTTTTTTCTTTTTCTTTTTCTTTTTTTTGTCTTTTATATTTTATTCAACACGCGTTTTGCTGTCGCTATTTTGACTATTGTCCAATTCATCTAATAAATTCATGTTTAATTTGACCTTTTTGTTACTTTATTCATTATATTTTTTTAGAAATATTTCATTTCACTATAGTGTATTTATTAGGGCCCTTTGAATGGAAAAATGTCTTTATTGTAACAGTAATAATACATAGGATATATTAATTCCAAAAGGTATGATAATAAAACTCCTATTTAGAAATAAAATAGTAATTTTATATTAAAATAAAACATATTTTTAAAAAAATTTATTGTCGTCCTTGCGTGTAATTACTAATTCATATGGAGTTAATAAATGGGGTTGGAATTTAAAATTTATCATGAGTAAATTGTAAGGGCGGGTTTAAGATAGGGCGTGTACATATTGTTATTTATAAGATCGATCCTTTGGATAATACCGTATCAAAGTTAAATTTAAGCTTTAGTCGTTTTCACGACATGGATTCAGCACCAATTTAATCTTTGGTTATTTATAAGATCGATCCTTTGGATAATATCGTACCAAAGTTAAATTTAAGCTTTAGTCATTTTCACAACGTGGATTCAGCACCAATTTAATCTTTTGTTGTTCCTGACGGAGTTGCGTCTTACGTACTATATTTTGTTTATCATCATCCTCACAGATGGAGGCCGATAGGATCAAAATAAGATAGACCGTTCTTAGAGTAATTAACAAAGGATTTGATAGTTGGTATTTGAGGTGTGACACGCCGCTTTTCAGGAAGGGAATCCATTTTAGAACTATTTTAGACCTAGTATGTTTAACTCTCTTAATCTTTTGAGCCTAATCACCACCCCAAATACTATAACTGTATTAAGAGGTATAGTTTCCCGACCCCGAGTGTCACATTCCTCCATTTTAAGTCCTAATGTACTCGTCAAGTTCAAATATACTCGCAAGTACGAGACGATGTGAGATTCGTCTCGTTAGCCTTGTCATGCAGGTTCTGACGTAGCATGTTAATCCCACACCCTGATGTAGCTTATCATATCCTGACTCAGTCAAGACTCATTCCACACTTTCGACTAGTGATTGGCTCTGATACCAAAAGGATTAAGCATGCGAATCCTAAAATAGTTCTTTGCTGGATGAACCCCACGGAAAGCTGGACATCGCATAAGGTCCCAAATTTAAAATCCAGTTACTCTATATTTTCAACTAAGCTTATTTTTAAAAAAAGAACAAAATTAATATACCACCTTTCTCTCTCTAAAAACGTAAGAAGGTCAAAAAGTTTTCATACATTTGCTTGTTGTGTTGCATTCAACCTTAAACTTTTCATTTTGCTTTATGAGAGGATTTAATTAATTTAATATTAAACTTAATATGATAGTTGATGATACCCCCACCCCCGTCCAAAGTGAGGTGGACATTTCGTGTGAATGGAACCTCCATCTAAATGAAAATTAATTTTGCTTTAAACATTTCTCAAAAAAAAAAAAAAATTGCTTTAAACACTAACTTATTAAGTGTAATTGTAACTTAAATAGTAAACTTTTTCTTTTCGCTAATTAAATTACACTTTTAGTCCCAAACTACGAGGCAGATTACATGTTAGTTCTCAAATTTTAATTAATTACGATCTTTGATTCAAACTCTAAATTATCGCAATCAAATCTTCCAACCTAATTTAGTAGACTAACACACCGCTAATATGAAGGTAATCAGATTATATTATTATGATTGATGACACGATAATAATTTAAATATCGCATCACTTTCACATCAGTGACATATTCATATTTAGTCAATTAAATTAGTTGTGTGATTTGATTGCAAAATTTTAAAAAATTTAAACTAAAAATAATTAAAATTTGAGAACTAAAGCATCACACACCTTATAATTTTGAAGGCCAAACTTGTAATTTAGTTTTTATCTTTTGGGTTGTTTTTATTGCTGGGGTTGAAAGTTCGATATAACCTTAATTGGGAGCTCCTAGTGACGCCTCATTGGGGAGCTTACGATCCACCATCACGTTGTTAGTTTTGCCTCCATCTGATGATTAATTTTGTGTTTTTAATGCCAAAATCAAAAAAATAAAATAAAATTTTAGAGAAAAGGATTATAACTATAAGATAAATATAAAAATTGTTAACTTAAAGGGGGCCAACATCCTGCATTGTGGCTAAAGGTTAGATTGGGTCGAATCATGTTTGAAATAGCAGGAGGCCGGGTTAAGCCAAGTCATATTCAAAGTGGAAAAAAGTTGGTTAAATCGAGTCATAACTGAGATTCGCGGATGCCGTGTCTATACGCCTTAAGGAAATTGGTTATATATTTCTAACAGTTCAAACTAATAGTTTGTACCAACGATTTAACAAGTGGTATTAGAGTAAGAGATTACGAATTTCATTCCCGCATGCTGTAAATTTGTGCAGGCTCCTGTCCTGTTGTGGGTGCTGTGAATTTGTACGGGCCTCTGAGGTTATGGGTTCAATTCTCATATGCAGCGAATTTTGTATAGATCTTTGTGCTGTGGTAGGAGATCGACCGGTTAATACTGTTTCTGTATGTTTTAAATGAATTGATTGTATATACACTTAACATTTTTCTGTGAAAAATAAATCAATTTTTTCACGTTTCCTAATTTGAGCTCGAGCTCAAAGTGCGTGATGTCATCATGGACGTAAACATAGTTCCTTTGTGATGTTTCATCTCAAATATAATGCAGCGTTTGGTGGGTGACGTGGCACTACTTGTTTTGGTAAACATTATGGGGTCCACACTTGGGATGTAAATGGATACACATATTCGAATTTTATCTGGTTTGAATCAATCGGATTTGAGTTCGAATTTGAATTTCGAGTTTGATAGTCAAATTCGGATTCTTAAAAATTCGTCCTAAATCCGACCCGTTAACAATCCTAGTCCACACAGAGCATTACTTATCATTTAAAAAATTACTTACACTAGTATAACACTCAAGTATTTAGTTTCTTTTAATTATTTGCATGCGAACTAACTAAAGCTTTACAAAGTATTATTTAAAGAAAAAGTATCTGATTATGCTTTTTAGTTATTTTTTAATAAATTATATGCTGCTAAAGTATAAAATATAAGACGGTGAAAATCTTATGATTTATGAAATATAATAATTAACAATTTACTATTTTATTTTAATAATAGTACTTTACAAAAAAAACTAATATAGAAACCATATATATACGAGATTCAGAGCAAAATAGTTCTGCACTTTGAACTCAAAAATAGTAAATTTTTTTTATATAAATTATTAGAAATATATGCCCTAATTAAAGGTTTTTGGACTCGTTCAGCATTATTGTTATATTTTATTTTTTAAAACACTAATTTTATATAAATTAATATATTATTAGAAAAGGCATTATTTATTGCATTCTAATCTAAAAAGTGATTGATAACTCAAATTTTTTTATTAAAAGAAAAAAATATATTGCTTCTTTTTATTGTGAAACAAAATATCTTGCCCGTAAAAATTATAAATAATTTATTATTCTCTCCTATACCATTATTTTATAAAAAAAAAGTTATTTAAAAAATGACTAAGTTGTATAAATCATTTACTGATTTTACAATTTTATAAAAACAAATCACTTTTTTAATTTGCGGGTTAGATTTAAATTTTTAGTAAACTAATTAAAATACTCAATATATTCTCTCCTATACCATTATTTTATAAAAAAAAAGTTATTTAAAAAATGACTAAGTTGTATAAATCATTTACTGATTTTACAATTTTATAAAAACAAATCACTTTTTTAATTTGCGGGTTAGATTTAAATTTTTAGTAAACTAATTAAAATACTCTTTGATCCTCTTTCTCTTTCCTTTCTTTCTCTTTCTTCTTCCTCCTCCTCCTTCATTCTCTCCTTTTCCTCCCGTTTTCCTCTTCTTCCTCCACCGTCTTCACGTTGACACTGCACTTCTCTCTCTAACCTCATTCATATTTCTGTCGAAGTCGACGGCAGCAACACAGGACTCGAATCTGACACAAATCTTAAAGGTTACTGCCACGGAGAGCGTAGTTGTGGACGGCGACTGCGACAATAGTGCCGTAGGATTTGAGAACGACAGTAGAGTAGGGGAGAGCACGTCGAAGCTGGGATGGCAGTTGCGGCAGAGGGCGAGAGAGAAAATGCTATAGTAAAAAAAAATACAGATAATATAAAAATAAATAAATTAAAAGACTTTTTTTTTGAAAAAAATTTATTTTTTTTTGGCCAATGCATGCAGAATACGTACCCACGAGCTGTTGAAATGCTTCACGTGGCCAAGCACCCAAAAATAGTGCATGCATGCGCGTGTTCATACCGGGGCCCACCACGCTCTGCTGACGTCATGAATGACCGAAAAAATAACTAAAAAATATGAAAAAATATATATTTTATAATAATAAATAATAATAAGTGGGCCCCTTTTTTTTTGGTATCTCAATCATATATTGCACCAAATATTAGGTCCTCGCATAATTTCCTTGTTCAATTATAATATATATATATATATATATAGAGTTGAGCTAGAATACTCTCGATAGTAAACGGTGCATTTTACTATTGAGTTGTTTTCGATGATAGAGCTTCCAAATTGACGATCGGCTCCGTTGAAC